>NW_026606885.1:1502500-1558196 GCF_029890125.1 Rhinichthys klamathensis goyatoka
GGGTTAGATGCCTCGCTTCACGACACAAAGGTGACATCAAATGATTTTGTACGACTTGGCTTGTACAGTAAGTTACAACATTCTTTTTTTTTTACACATTACAATAAATGAATAAATAAATAATTTTTGTAAGGTAAAACTTGTATACGTTTATTAATATTATTTATTATTACAATCATGTTTGGGTAAAGGGGTTTGTCATCTCATGAATAATGAATTATTATGCCTTTAGTGAGTTATTAGGACTTTGTTCGTTTTGGATTTTCCACTATCTGACCCTTAAGGACCTGATATACTCGAGGTGAATTTCTTTTTCGTTCTTGACTTAGGAGTAAAAAGAAGTTTGAAATACGTGGCCAGCGGTATACTGTTAGCAAACATCTGACGCCGCTCACACTGCTGAGAATGGCGTTTAAATGAATTTGTAAATATGTGATGTGCGCTTTCCTTTCAACATCAAAATAAACACAACAAAATTGACAGGGGTGAGAAAACAGCAGTTAAGAAAACATCTGATCATAATGATGTGGATATGTTTGCAACAAACTCAGCAATTCAGCACTCCAGTAAAGTCATGTCACGTTTATTTATATCGCACTTTATGCAATAGATTGCTTTTAAGCAAGCAGCTTTACAGTATTAAACATGAAAAACAGTGTCAATGTCTCTTTCAATTACAACTTCAATTTCTTCTATGAAGCGGCTCTCCAGTGTGTTCACGTTTGGGCTTGCAGACGTCTGAACTCTACAGACTGAACAGGAGAAATTAACCTGAGAAGATTTCCACATTAAAGAAGGCGGAGCCTCAGGGCACACCTAACTATAATGCAATTGTTGTAGTTACTTTATGATTGAATTTTGAAAGGAGCCGGTCCATCAATTAATGTGGCAAGAAACTTTCAAGGAAAAGCTTCTACTGTAATCTAAGTTTAATCCATGTCTGTATATTTCTCCTCCTGATAATTTTGCCTTGTCCTTCTCTTTTTCTCTTCTCCCTCGCTTCAGTGAGCTCCAGGCGAGGGGAGGGCTGAGGGGCGTTTGAAGCCCAGGCTGAGCTCTCTTACTGGGCTGTAATCCTGGCCAAATACCCCTGCCTCTTTTTTCTATCTGGAGGGGCTTCTTTTGTCTTGCGGGAGTGAATGGGTCTATAGAGGCCGGCAGGAAACCAAGGATGTGTGTATGTGTGTGTCTCTGTCTGAGGGAGATTTTTTGCCAGTAGTTTGTAACAACAGAAGAGATTTTAGGGTGATGTTAGTGGCATTAATAAAATAGTGTCATATGGTTCCATGTAAAAGACTTGGTGAGCAATGACAAACAGCACTTTGTCATCTTGAAATAACCCTCTGTCATACACACACTCTTCTCTCCCTTAATGTATCTGCCCACTCACCTTCTCTGAATATGAATGTGTGTGTGTTATGTATCTGTACCTGTACAAGTGCATATATCTTTTTTATTGTGTAAGCTAACCATCTGTTGTTCATCCTGCATCCGTCCTCGAATGTACCCTCATGTCTCTCTTTCTCGGTCTGTGTGCTTGAGTAGTCTGACAGTGAAGGGGTGCTGTACTGGAATGTGGGCTGTGTGTATTGTTTGTAAAAATAAACCATCTGGACAAAGATATTCACTGAGAATTTATATTAAACAGCTGAGAAAGCACAGCTTCTGAACGTGGTGGGGACGGGTTGTGATGCAACAGACCACACCATGAGACAGTGAGAGAGAGCAAGAGAGAGAGAGAGAGAGAGAGAGAGAGAGAGAGAGAGAGAGAGAGAGAGAGAGAGAGAGAGAGAGAGAGAGAGAGAGAGAGAGAGAGAGAGAGAGAGAGAGAGAGAGAGAGAGAGAGAGAGATAAAGACAGTCTTTACGACTTCCGATTCATATTTTTGGCTTATTTGCCAGCTTGACCCTCATCCATCATGTTTTTATATTTTAAAAATCAAGTTTCAAGTTAAAATGATAAAATTCTCTTATTCAGCTATTATGAAATTCGAACATTCATAAATGTTCACACGTGATGTCACTGTACTGTACTTCTCTTGGTTGAGATAGTCATGTCGCGCCAATCACACATTGATGACCTAACAGGGGAATAAACCTTCCCACTTACACACACACACACACACTCATCAACATGGTGGCTCGCAGGCAAACTAAATAGCTACAGATGTGATTGGTCTGCATGTAGCGGCCATCTGGCCAAGTCAAATATTGCCTCTGCAGATTCTCACCCTTCTCTTGCTCTCTTTCTCTCTCGATACCTATCGGTCTCTCTCTGATGTATATTTGTCTTTGGCACTGCTTCATTGTCCATACTCGCACAGAGGTGTCTGTCAATTTCAGAGCCACCCTAAATGCAAGGCGGAGTGTTGCAGGGGTGATTGTTTGGTTCATGCTCTGGATGGTGTCACTTCCTGCCAGTATCTGTAAGTGTGTTTGACTAAGGTCCCGATTAGATTTGGTATTAACATCTGTTTTTAGGAGGTCTGTGTGAAACGAAAGAACGCTAAATACAGTTGTCAATGGCATCCAAAAAGTTTTTATTTGCCCACTTCGACTACACATTTGGTGACATTGTACTTAAAGTGTAAACACACACACACAAAAAAAAACATCCTGATGTGTTAAAGACAACAGGAAAGGGATGCTTACTAACTAGTCAATTAACAACTGTGCAAAATTAATTCTACACACACACACACACACACACACACACACACACACACACACACACACACACACACACACACACACACACACATGACTTGAGGTTCTTTTTTGTCACATATCAACACAGTAACACACCAAGAACGCACACACAATGTCATGCTTATACTCAAAACAATCAGAGATCCTCCCCTCAAGATCACAAGTGGTCACACAAGACGATTTGCAACCTGTTATTACTAGTTGTAAACAAGGTCAAAAAGATGTTTGAAGGCTGAGTGAAGTAAACACAGAGAAGCAAACAATGCAAATAATGCACTTTTATCAGTACACTGCTACTTTCGTTTATCCCCCTTTCTGAGAACAATAACAACAAATGTAAAAATGAACAAGGAGAAAAAAAAGTAGAGATGGTTATCACGGGCCAGAGATTTCAATGAAAATGGCAATTTCAGCATCACTGGGGCTGTTGTAACTCTCTACAATTCTATTATAACTATCGCTGTGATATAGAAACATTAATCTTATTATCAATAAAACAAATAAATTATCACTAAAAATATTATATTATTACTTATTATACTATATAATATATATATATATATATATATATATATATATATATATATATATATAATACATACAGTATAAATTCTATATTATATTAAACTACACTTATGTTATATTATTTTTAAAAGTTGAAAAGTCTTCAAAAGAGTTTCATGCAAAAGGATTGTAGAAAAGTATTCATGAATATATCGGAATTCTGCAATCCTAATGAAACGCATTACGTCATGGAAGAGCAACCCTCTCCTGTAATTATCCACACACACACACACACACACACAGAGACATAACCATACACACATGTATACACACTGAGCCTGGGGGTGAGGCAGCTTGGTAAATGGGATAGGGGATGTGATTGTGAACAGCCTCTTGTTTATCCCCCAGATGTGTTGCATTGATTTAGGGTACATTTACATGACAACGATGTACAAAAAACGGAAACGTTTTACCTTTGCATTTTTCGCGTACAGACAACATCATTGTCAAAACAATTCCCGTTCACACGGATTCGCGAAAATGACTAAAAACTTTGTATTATTCCGTCCTGGCCAGTGGTTGGCGATGGAACTTTGTAAAGAAAAACTTTGTGCATATAGACTGAGCATGTATTACGCATGCGCATGACGTCAGCGTTTTTCACAAATTCGTGTTTTTGTAGTTTACACAGAAACGAGAACTGTAAGCACTTTGCACTATGAAACCTGTTTTCAAAAGTTTGCATTTTCAGGCCCACAAAACGTCGTTGACGTATAAATTAACGGCACATTTTTTAAACAGCCCCAAAGAGATGAATTTGGCACCATCATTTTCTTCTGAGTCAATATTCCGGTTTTGGAAACAAACAATGTTTGCGCAGATGCATAAACCTATAGTATTTTGTCTAGTATAATCTGGTGAGGCTGACCATGACTGAGCTAAATTGACCTGTCAGTGAGTCGCAAGATGTCTTTTTTATTATGCAGGATGTAGACAGATTGAGTCTGAGCTGATCGGATCACAGGGGCCAATAATAGCAGTGGAATAACTCCGGTGACGCTCTTTAGAATGCACTTTTAATTGGTTAATAAATTCTGCCAATTATGGGACGGAATTCTCTCGGGTCGCAGAAGTCACACTTTGATTATCCGCTCACAGAGACATCAAACGATTGCCGTGTCACAATGACTAGACATACACATGACAGAGGAAGAGAGATAGTTTCAAAGTTCATTCGTTCCATTTATACAAGTACGCCTTGCGTGATTCTGCGTTAACCAGCATTTGATTCAGGGATTTCGGTCTGTCTCTATTTGAAAACATATACGCGTGTAGCTCCTCAGGGAATACGGGATCATGTGAATTGTACACAGCCGCTCAATTGGATTAGCAGATTAGCCCATCTCACCTTTGCCCCCCAACATGTTCTCACACACTCTAATGCTCACCTGACTAACATTTCCCTCTGCACACACTCACAGACTTTAATAACACACACACACTGCAATTGTAATCATAGTTCCTTGACATGCCCCTTTACCTGTGGTAAAGAGAGAGGCTCTCTGCCTTATCCAGCATGCAGTCGAGACAGGTTTAAATTGGATCAGCGTAAGTGGCAAGGAAGAGCTTAACCATAATGAATAACAATGTCTGATACACAACTCGTACCACCTGTGAAAAACATCTATAAACAGATCCAGATTTACGAATTTACAATGTAAGTGGGCCACTATGCCTGCCAGGTTGTTTGATATAAATGTGGATAACATTTTGCGAATTTACAAATGAATAAAGTACTGTAATCCTAATCATTGAAGATCTGGATGGCTAATGCAAAGATTGCAGTTTTGGTTCCAAGCGGGGATGACCCAGGAACAGGACAGTTACTGAGATCACAATCCTGGTTTATCCCATTGTGTCCTGGAGCCAAACATCCAACCCGAGTTTGCTTCAGGGCGTCTGGCCTTTTCAAATCGTACTCATCAGGTTAGATGAAAAGCATCTGGGAAGTAACAAGTCGTTTACGCATGAGAGCGTGTTACAGGATACGTTATGGGAATGCAATTTGATGTTAGTATAACTTTGCATATTTTCCTATGATGGATGATTTATAGCTGAGTCACTAAATCACAGTGGAGAAGCTTGTGTTTCTTGAAACTCATAGTCACGGTGTGTGAACAAGTGCTTACACATACAGCCATAATGTGTGTGCACATTTTGTCCAGTTTCATTGGATCGGGGCTTCTTTAACTTGTTTTTTACTCACACTTACACCTCTTTACGCCTCAAAGTGACCCTAACAACACGAGTATTTTACGCACACACATCTTTTTCCTCGCTATTAGCCCGGCACATGTCTCATGTGAGTGCGTTGGCCGATGGCGGTCTCTTACAGGAGCTCAAGACATGCTGCTTCTATTGGCAAAAAGCCTTTTGAACAAAATGACTTCCTGTAAAATACCACGGCTGTAATTAAGTGCGAGCAAACAGAGAGCAGGTCCCACAATTTGTAGCGCAGCAAATCATATTTTCCACGGCGGAGATAAAGACATAACCAATGATTTAATACTAGGAATGTCATAATTATTTTCCACGTCTTTTCTGCGCTGCGGAGGGATCGGGTTGCTGTTAATGGGCGTTGGGCTGAAAGCTCTAATTAGGTTTTGTTGTCGACTGTCACTGACGGAGAAAGAAAAGAAAAGGTGGCAGAGTAAATAAAGTTCCCAGCGCAGCGGCCAAGGCTGTAATTTGAGCTCAGGCTCCTGTACAAGGGTTAGTGCGAATCACAAACCTCCTCTCTGCAAACACAGAGCGAGTAATTGTGAGGTGTCGACCCACAACCTTGTGTTACTGGGAGAGCGTGTGTGTCTGTGTATTTTTTGGGGAGGTTGTGAGATCGGGGGTGTATGATTAGTGGGGTATCCTCTCTATATGACAGTGGAGGAGTGTGAGAAAACACACATACACATACACAAACACACACACACACACTCACAACGATTACAATGTAAGCTGATTTAATGGGAGATGTTCCAATGAGAATAGTAGATAATTTACTAGCTCATATTTAGATGGTGGCAAAAAAATAAAAAATAAAAATAAAAATTCACAGCAGACGGTGGAGCTGGAACATCAAAGCTCATTATGGTACATCTGAGAACAAACACACACACACACACACACACACAAGCAAGTTACAAGACACAGAAAACAAAAAATCCAACACTATAATGTAGAATTGGATTAATTCCCGATGGCGAATGGTCCTTTGGAATAAAACAATTTATTTGGTTGAACTATGGAAAAACAATCACTTGAATTGCAATATATGATGTTAGGTAAAGTAATACATGTGAAGCATTTTACCACAACTAAACCACCCTAAGATAGTTTGCTGGTTTATGAAGGTTTAGGCCGGTTTTAACAGGTTTGGCTTCTTTGTCAGCTGGTTAGCCAACAGACCTGTAAAAACAGAGAGACAAGCTAAAATCTGATTTATGCATGTTTGACAGCCTGCTGCTGTCTCATATATAAAGTACACTACCTTTCATTCAAACGTTTTGGTAAACTTATAAATACATAAATACATAAAAACAGTAATATGGTGTACAGTGTTGGGTGTAATTAATTACTGTAATTGAAAGTACGGTATTACTCTTATTTTTTCTGTAATTTAATTACAGTTACTTCTTATGTAATTGCATTAAATACTGTATAGACTAGAACAATACTATGTAAAACAATAGTGAATTTAACATCAAATTTTAACATCTAATGGTAAAATGTATGTTTTTAATGCAACCCTTTAATCCTTTGGACAGTTCAAGAATAATTTGTGCAATTTTATATTATTTACTTGAAAGATTCGTTTCATGTCTATAAGTAATTAGTAATAAATAATGCAATACTTTTTAGAGAGCATAATTAGTACAGTAATTTAATTACACCGTTGAAGATTTAATTAGTAGCAAGTAGTAGCATTTCTTTTTTAGAGTAACTTACCCAACACTGATTGTGAAATATTTTTACAATTTCTTATTTTTCTATTTCAGTATATTTTAAAATGTAATTTATTCCTGTGATGGCAAAGCTGAATTTTGAGCATCATTACTCCATTCTTCAGTGTCACATGATCCTTCAGAAATCAGTCTAATGCTGATTTGCTGCTCAAGAAACATTGCTTATTTTTGACCAACATTATTTTCTATTCTTTGATGAATAGAAAGTTCAAATGAATATTTAAATAATATTTATTTAAAATATAAATATTTTGTAATATTACAGTCTTTACTGTCACTTTTAATTAATTTAATGTGCCTTTGCTGAATAAAAAATACTGAACCCAAACCTTTAAATGGTAGTGTAGCTGAAAGGAAAATATTTTGCAAAATGCAATAAACAGAAGGTGTTAGTGTCTTGTAGTGTAAGCAAACCATGGGGCTGCTGGGATCCATCTGTTCCTCAACACCTTGCATGTCCATTAGAGATGACCTGTGTGATATCTTTATTCAGACTCCAGTGAGAAATGTTGAGTGTTAAAGTGGGAGAGGCAGACTTAATACAGAGCTGAGCTCAGGTTAGCGGTGAGCAGTGTGTCCGGGTTTCCCCAGGTGTGCAGCAGGAGCTGGCCTGTGTCCAGTGAGAAGCACTTCACACTCATTAGGGAAAGAGGAGAAACATCCTGCCCCCTGGCACCTAGCAACAGACACACGACAACACAAAGCCCTGTGTGTCCCGACTGCTGAAGGCAACCTCTTGACAAAAACTCGCCCATTCAGAACAACAAAACAACTGCATGCAAACAAACCTACATAATTAGACTGATTGTCCAAAGATGTGCTTACACCAATGTGATCGAACAAAGCATATTGAAATTATGTATTTAAGTGTATTCATATATTTTATGTATATTTCTGTATATATATATATATATATACATATATAGGCTATATATACACACAATATTCAAGTATTTTTCACTATCTCTTGCAGGGTATTATGAGAGTTGGTTAAGCATGTTGGTGAATATAGATTTCATATATGTAAGAATCTTTTTTTCATGTGGTTAAAATGTACAAATACGTCAGAAGTATTTTCATTTAAGTATGTAATAAATTAAATGCATTAAAGTACACTGCATAGTAAAAAAGAAAATTCTTGCTATGTATGTGTTTTGTTGCAGCTGTGTGTGTGTGTGCGTGTGTGTGAGAGCTGTACTGTTGTGCGGCTTGCTCTCTCTGGGATGTCAACTGTGATACATGATGACCAGAGCAAACAGGAAGGATGTGAAGCAGCTCTCAGCGTCCCACACAAAAGAACCTCAACTTAATGAAGCCTGCAGCAGCCGCTCACAGGATCAAAGAGAGAGAGAGAGAGAGAGAGAGAGAGAGAGAGAGAGAGAGAGAGAGAGAGAGAGAGAGAGAGAGAGAGAGAGAGAGAGAGAGAGAGAGAGAGAGAGAGAGAGAGAGAGAGAGAGAGAGAGAGAGAGAGAAGGAAATAGGAATGTGAGAGGGTTAATTACTTTGAAAGGCTCAGGCCACACACTGGACCCATCACCTGAAGAAAGACAGAGAATAAGTGTGTGTATGCGTGTGTGCGTAAAAAGAGGAAAGAATGTTTTTCAGAGAGAAGCTGCAGAAATGTAATTGAATACTCAAGTAAATGAAAGAGAATGAAGAATGAATTTTAGGGTGAATGAGGGCAGAGAAAGCAGAAATGGAGAGACAGAGAGAAAGAAAGAGAAAGAAAAAGAGAAAATTAGAGAGAGAGCTAAACAGAATAATAGACACTTTTCATCATTCCTGGACATTGCCACCAAAATATTTACATGTTTAAAGACTAAAATCAGTACACTGCTACAGACTTCATTCTCACTTTTTCTAGTTTTAGTTGAATTTCACAGACAAACCACAACATGTTCCATATTAATCTGTTTAACATTGCATATATTTATTGTTTTAATGGATATTCACCGAAACATGATCATCAATTAGGCCTACTCACTTTCATGTCGTTCCAAAGGTTTTTTTTTTTTTTTGTTCAAACAATACAGTATATATTAGTGTTGCTGTCAACGTTAACGCATGCGATTCATTTTTGTCCATTTTAACGCTTTAAAATATTTAACGCAATTAACGTTAACGCAGCACCCCTATTCTCTGTCATCCTTTGGCTATACGCTGATTTCACGCAGCCGCCATTTTGAAATCGAAAGCGAGGCTCCGGTGGGAAGAACCCCGGAAGTACAGATAGACAACAATGCTTTGGACTACCAACCTGAAGCTGCTGCCGCGATTTACACTATTGGATGTTAATCTCCAATATAGGATATGTATATAGTTCGTTCCTGCTTCTTTTTTTACGTTCTGAATTATATATATAAAAACATTTTTTATTTATAAATGAATTTCACTGCATATAGTCTAAAATATGAGAGAGATGTATGTACATTTTTAGAATAACTAATTTCTACATTAAACACAACAAAACGCCATCGCATTCGCGACTCTCCTGTGATTAAAGGCGACACTTCCGGTTTTCTTCCCACCGGAGCCATTTCAAAATGGCAGCAGCGTGAAATCAGCGTATAGCGTTACATTATATGATCACGCTCTTCTTCATGCAAATGCTTTAAAACCATTCAAGCACGACAAGACAAAAGAGAACGTGCTGCCTGTGAATGTCCTGTTTATACACACACACAACGCACAGACAGCGCGCCAAATTCGAGTTTTCTTTCACGCTTGAACAAACAATAACACACACTTATGCCAAAATGTCGTTTTGTCAAGTATCCTCATAAGAGCAGTCTTAAATGAGTTAAATAAAGTCTTACTGTAAATGAACGTAAAGAGTTGAAGTTGTGAGAGAATGAGATCCACATCATGTGGTCTTAAAGTGACAGCAGCCACTAATGTTGTCGGTTATAGAAAATTACTCACTGCTCTTGACTAAATAACTTTTGTCTCTTTAATAAGAATTTATCTATATTTAATTTAAAATGTATGCAGTCCAGACTGATAACTTTATTCAATTTCTGTATATTTTCTACCCGTTAGACAGGTAGAAATGGCACAGGAGGTAAATATGACATGTATAATGGGTTTATGTGAGGATTGTTTTAGGTTAAATTAAAAGTTGTTATATTGTTTGAAAATAAACAAAAATAAAAATATAGCTTTCAATACACTGTAATGCTGAATGGGGGTAATTTGCATCGAGACATCATTAGCTATTGGTATCAGTGATACTGGATTCATAAAAAGATGCCAGGTGCAAGTATTTAAAATATACTGTCTTTATGTTGTTTCTAAATTAATTAGGAGATTAACTGTGAAGTGATTACATTATAAAATAAATTAAAAACATAAGTGTTTTTAAACCCAATTTTTTTTGCGAATAATCAGAAAAATGTGCGATTAAGTAAATGTTTTTAATTGATTGACAGCACTATTATGTATATTTAATTATTGGTGAGAAATATTTTAAACCACACACATATATAAATATATATATACACTCACCGGCCACTTTATTAGGTACACCTGTCCAACTGCTCGTTAACACTTAATTTCTAAGCAGCCAATCACATGGCGGCAACTCAGTGCATTTAGGCATGTAGACATGGTCAAGACAATCTCCTGCAGTTCAAACCGAGCATCAGTATGGGGAAGAAAGTTGATTTGAGTGACTTTGAACGTGGCATGATTGTTGGTGCCAGAAGGGCTGGTCTGAGTATTTCAGAAACTGCTAATCTACTGGGATTTTCACGCACAACCATCTCTAGGGTTTACAGAGAATGGTCCGAAAAAGAAAAAACATCCAGTGAGCGGCAGTTCTGTGGGCGGAAATGCCTTGTTGATGCCAGAGGTCAGAGGAGAATGGCCAGACTGGTTCGAGCTGATAGAAGGGCAACAGTGACTGAACTAACCACTCGTTACAACCGAGGTATGCAGCAAAGCATTTGTGAAGCCACAACACGCACAACCTTGAGGCGGATGGGCTACAACAGCAGAAGACTCCACCGGGTACCACTCATCTCCACTACAAGTAGGAAAAAGAGGCTACAATTTGCAAGAGCTCACCAAAATTGAACAGTTGAAGACTGGAAAAATGTTGCCTGGTCTGATGAGTCTCGATTTCTGTTGAGACATTCAGATGTTAGAGTCAGAATTTGGCGTAAACAGAATGAGAACATGGAACCATCATGCCTTGTTACCACTGTGCAGGCTGGTGGTGGTGGTGTAATGGTGTGGGGGATGTTTTCCTGGCACACTTTAGGCCCCTTAGTGCCAATTGGGCATCGTTTAAATGCCACGGCCTACCTGAGCATTGTTTCTGACCATGTCCATCCCTTTATGGCCACCATGTACCCATCCTCTGATGGCTACTTCCACCATGTCACAAAGCTCTAATCATTTCAAATTGGTTTCTTGAACATGACAATGAGTTCACTGTACTAAAATGGCCTCCACAGTCACCAGATCTCAACCCAATAGAGCATCTTTGGGATGTGGTGGAACGGGAGATTCGCATCATGGATGTGCAGCCGACAAATCTGCGGCAACTGTGTGATGCCATCATGTCAATATGGACCAAACTCCCTGAGGAATGCTTCCAGCACCTTGTTGAATCTATGCCACGAAGAATTGAGGCAGTTCTGAAGGCAAAAGGGGGTCCAACCCGTTACTAGCATGGGGTACCTAATAAAGTGGCCGGTGAGTGTATATATATATATATATATATATATATATATATATATATATATATATATATATATATATATATATATATCCTATTGTGTTTATTCTTTACATTTATTTGTTTGCAAATATTAATGTATACATCAAAAATTACAATAACTCACATTAAGTAATTTGTCAAGGTAATTCATTTCAGATATTAATAAAATATCTATGAGGAGATACAATTCAAAACAATCTACACAAGAAGTAGGCTACATTTCTTTTTCTTTGTTTCTGCCTTCAATATTCAACAAAGTTTTGCTGCCGTATACATAAGACTTACATATTAATACAGTGAGATTCAAAAAACCAAATGGCAAAATTAGTAATTAAATAAATGAAAAATAATAATAATAATACAAAGGTACCAAACCATTTTTAAATGTGTGTATTATATATTGTATGTTACTGGCAAAATTCCATTCATATTTGATAAAAAAAACACAAAAAAAACAAGCAAAGTTTAAAATCAAAGATTAAAACTACAAGATCTGAAAGATAATATGATGTTTTTTGGGGGTTTACACTTTATATTATTCAATGCAAATTATGTTTCATGCATCTGATTCTCTGTAACTGAATAGTCAGTAACTAAATCCTTGTGACAACAACAATGGACTTTCATGAACACTTCACTGAACAAGGTAAATACATTTTATTTGTTCGCTCTGAGAATAGTTTTCGTCTGCTTTTTTGCGTGTTGAAAGGGAAAACTCTGGTCATTCAGCATGATCTGGCAAGCTTATCTGTTCATGTACAACAAAAACGATGCGTTGAAAGAGTTTCTTTCTGCTGTTTCCCTCCCCAAGTAACTGTTAGGGGTGGGTAATCTGTCTGATTTCCCGATTCGATTCGATTACGATTATTGAAGTCCCGATTCGATTACAGTCGATTTTCGATTATTAACGATTCTCGATTAGCGATTATTGATTTTCCATTTCACAACAGTAAACGAAAATACACTAGACCAACATATGATTATATTAGCAGCAACATTTTGGTATTAATTGCACTTTTTATTTGTTTGATATTCAATGAAAATGTAATGATGGTTACTGAGGACATGCAAACATGCTTGTCTACTACTTAGGCAACCCATTATCTTTAAATTAAATTATTTTTTAAAAGCAATTGTGTTGCATTATAATGCAAAGGCACCTGGTTCTATTAATTGACAGCGTTAAAATGCATTTTGTGATTTCCTTCAATTGAAAATCTTTGAAGCAAGTTTGGGGGACTTGAAGGGCACCCAATTCAGAGAATCACCCAGAAATTCAAAAGAACATAATTTATCTGAAATAGAAAGCTTTTGTAACATTAAACAATACCGTTCAAAAGTTTGGAGTCGGTAAGAATTTTTATTTAATTTTTTTGGGCGAAAGAAAAAAGAAATCAATACTTTTATTCATCAAGGATAAATTAAATTGATCAAAAGTTACAGTGAAGACATTTATAATGTTACAAATCAATTATCTGAATCTTTTGTGTGTGTGTGTGTGACTATAAATACTTTGCTTTAAAAGTACAAAGTAATGACCCATAAAGAATTAATGTACAATATATTTTATTAACATTGCAAAGAACCAACAGGAAATAAATGTGTGCCTAAACTAGGAGCATACTTGTAGTAAATTAATATTATAACGACTGGTACAGCCGAGTGTTTTTCCTCCTCTGGCTGGAAACATTTGTCGTTTGTGTATTTGTATTTGTCGTTTTTCGGTCGTTAGTTTTATTATACAAAGCTTACAACTAGTGTGGCTCTTGTCCAGCTCCTTTCCCCCTTCAACTTCAGAAGCCAAAATATCTCCACACGTCAGATTTTAACCTAACGCGGAGGGTGTTTAGCGCTCAGCCATTGCGTCTCTGTTATGTGCACGCCACAGACGGTCCGGCCACTGCACTTCCGCGCTTCAGAGTTCCGTCTTTCGCGTTCCGTCAATATTACGTTATTATAAATATATCAAAAAAAATTTTTTTTTTTTTTTTTGGGGAAAATCGATTTTTTGACATTTGTGAATCGATTCAGAATCGTCCACGTCCGCATCGCGATGCATCTAAGAATCGATTTTTTCCCCCACCCCTAGTAACTGTAGCTGTGACAACTACTAGCAGATGTACTTTCAAAATCCATTATCAAATGAATTATGGACAGTGGTGTAGGAGCTCCACACAATAACTAAGGGTATATTCAAATGTCACTCTAGCACTGTGGTCTTGAGCAACTTCAAGGTACTTGAGGCCCTTAAAGGGAAACAGTCAAAATAGTTTGTGAGGTAAATAACCAAACAGTGCTACCATTTTAGACATTTAGACCACACATTTAAATGTTTGTATTCAGAATAGTGCATTAAAACTGCATTTGGGGAGACAAAAATATGCAATTGCTCATGGAGATTTGTGAGAGGTCCAAATTAATGAGATTGCAGAGAAGTAACAACACACCAAGGTAAATATAAATTAAATGTTTTTTTTTTTTTTTTTCGTAGTCAAGTATATAACTGTCCAAGTATACATGATGATGTTTAAGTGAATATTTGAAGGATTAAATACACACGATTCATGCATTAACTCTTATCTTTCGGAGCAAGTGCACAACTCTTAGGCCTAGTGTAGTCCAATTACAGTGTACAAATGCTTAATGAAGCCGAACTACTGACACTTTAGGTCTATTTACAAAAACCCGAATGGTACGATTCCAGTCAGACTAAAGCATTTGTATGCTGGAATTTTGTGCTGTCAATTAATTGTCATACAGAAAAATGGCGATAAACGATTTAATTCTTTTTTGATTATGTCACTTACAGTGTCAGCCTAATATATATATATATATATATATATATATATATATATTTTACTTGGAATCGTATACAATAATATTTAAAATAATTAAAAATCAAGAGATTAGGATAATTTTTTTAATTAAAATAAAATAGGCCCATTTGATTTACAGTGACAACTTGCTGTGACAATTAATAACATTTATATAATATAATAATAGAAAACATTTGACTACTTTAATAACAGTGTTTTTTATATAGATTTTATTCTTTATTCCTCACTAGATTATGAATCATCTGCTTCTCAAATAATTGTGATTAGAATCAATATCCACAAAGACGATTAATCAATAATGCGATAGCATGACATCTTAAAAAGAGGAATTGTTTAGTCCGACAGACGCACAGGTTGCAAAGATTACACTTTACTCTAACTCTGTTAAATTGACCACTACTACAGCACAAGACATATTGAGGTTTTATCTAACCAGTATGCAAATTACAACACATTGCAAAATACAACATTAGTCTCAAATACAACAAGTCTTTTTCTTCCTTTCCTCTACTCCCTGTATGATATTAAGCAGAGTATTAATCTCTTTGCTGTGTTGGTACAGTGGCACATGAGGGGCAGGCCAGAACTGACGGTATTGTTCTCTTTCTTTCTTTATGTCCTGGCTGTACCAGGCAGATGAGGTAAGGCTTCTTTTTATGGTATTATTCTGTAGTGCTGATACATAGAGGCCTGCGTCAAATGCGCGCGCGCACACACGCACACACACACACACACACCTCTCTATACTCATACTCCTCCCATTGCTCTGCCCTCTCTTGCTTTGCACAGCCCCCCTCCCCGCCTCCCCCCATTTCTCCATCAATAGCACTTTTCCCCTCTTCTCCTCTGCGTCCTCTTTTAAACCAGTCCCAGCATTAGCATGTGAATCGCTTGTATATCTTCTTTTATATGATGCACTGACAACTGGCTTTTTAGAAAAGGAGGAGGAAAGAAGGAAGAAAAAAATATAAAGACTCAAAACCTCCCCCTCTCCAGAAAAAAAGACGAAAGAAGACAAAACATGTTATTTGCTCTCTCAAGAACTTACACGGATCCGCATCCCTCAGACTCAAGCTAACTTATGTTAACGCATAGGAAGTACATGGAAGCTAATATTATTAGCTAATAACCACTGTTAACCTCTCACCTTGTAACTATATTATATGGCAGAATAAAAATCTCACTATTATACAGTAATCATAAGGCTTACCTAAGGATTGACCTTAGGACTGAACAAGTACATACTATTTGATAACATGTTAGTTGGACCAAGCAGCTTTTGTGTTCTGTTAGTGTTGTACATCTCTCTCTCTCTCCCTGCCTGTCACACACGTGCGCACACACACACACACACACACACACACACACACACACACACACACACACACACACACACACACACACACACACACACACACACACACACACACACACACACACACACACACACACACACACACACACACACAGCTCTTTCTGTCATTTTTACATTGTTAGGTAAGGTTAGCCTCTTTGAAAGTCTAGTAGTTCAAATCCAAACAGACACACCAACCTTTGAGCAAAGGGTCAACCTTGCTCTTCCTTCCTCCCAGACACAGAAACACACCAGTATAAGGTTTCAAACTAACATCCCAACAATAATTCAAATTTGGTAATATCACAAGGCAATGTTTCAAAAAGCAGATCAACTTCAAAGAGTTGAAACTGACAGATTAATAGTGGCATAGAAATGAATCATCATAAACCATTGAGGTTCGACCCATTAAACTCAGATCTTTTGCCTTACAAAGGCACATTAAAGAAAATACACACACACACACACACAAATGTGAGGAGACTGACTGTCCAAGCATAACAGCTGTTTACCTCCTCTCCTTCTCTCTCTCTCTGCCAGCTGACATCATCCTCTCACCTCTCCTCCCATCTTTTTCTTGGATGAGTTGTGTTATGACAAGTTTAATTGTGTGCTGTCTAACCCATAACATTTCTGTAAATATTGGTCATGCCAGGGCCGTCAGTAACAGGAAGTATGTGAACTGCCTTCTCTTCACAGTAGCACAATGCCAGTCTTTGTTCTGTGAGCGATTACTATGAGTTATTTTGATACTGCTTCACTAGACATGCACACTGAGCTAATCTGCCTACAGAGATTACACATTGCATAAAAAAAAAAAAAAAAAAAAAAAAAAAAAAAAAAATGCTGTCAATCGATTAAAAAAAATGACTAATTAATGGTTAATAAATTGCACCTAACAGTCTTTAATACATTTTTATATTATACTTGTATTCAATTATCACATTGAATCTCCCAAAAAATAATGTAGAAACAACATAAAGACGGTATATTTTAAATATTTGTTTAGTGGAATCTTTTTAAGAAAAACCTAAAGAAAAAGATGCTACAAGCATCAGTCAGTTTCGTCCTATTTCACTATTAAACGTTGAAGGTAAGATTTTCTTCAGCATTATTGCCCAGAGATTGTCCACCTACCTATTAAAGAATGGCTTCATTGACACTTCAGTTCAAAAAGCGGGCATTCCAGGGTTCTCAGGATGCTTAGAACACATCAATGTTATCTGGCAACAAATTCAATCAGCTAAAAAGGAGAGGAAGGAGCTCCATGTGACATTCCTGGATTTGGCTAATGCATGTGGTTCAGTGCCACATGAGCTTCTTTGGGCAGTATTTGATTTTTTCAGAGTACCAATGTCAATAACAAATTTAGTGAAAGCCTATTTTGGAGATTTGCAATTTAGTTTCTCAACTACAAAATTCAGCACCGCATGGCAATGCTTGGAGGTTGGAATAATGGCAGGATGCACCATTTCTCCACTGGCTTTTACCATGGCAATGGAAGTAATCATTAGAGCATCAAGATGGGTAGTAGGAGGAGAGCGCTTGGCTTCTGGGATGCGACTACCACCAATCAGAGCATACATGGATGGCATGACAACCATGACTACAACAGTAGCCTGCACGAATCGGTTATTGGGGAAGTCAACAGATAATATTGAATGGGCACGAATGCAATTTAAGTGCTCTAAATCAAGGAGCATCTCGATAGTTAAAGGAAAGGTAGTAGATAAAACATTCTTCATTAATGGTGAGGCAATACCAACAGTTTCTGAGAAGCCAGTGAAGAGTCTTGGGAGATGGTACGATGGGGATCTAAAGGACACAGTTCGAGTGGGAGAAGTTAGACGACAAGCAGTGGAAGGGTTGAAGAGCATAAACAGCTGTGCTCTACCAGGCAAACTAAAACTCTGGTGCTTTCAGTTTGGTCTACTGCCGAGGTTGCTGTGGCCACTGACTGTGTGGATAAGCTGGAAGCGTTGATAAGTTCATACATCAGGAAATGGTTGGGAGCTCCACGCTGCCTCAGCAGAGTGGGACTTTATAGTAAAGGAATATTGCAGCTGCCAGTCTCTGCTTTAACCGAGGAGTTTAAGTGTGCCAAGGTCAGACTGGAAATTACCCTAGTAGAGTCACGCGACAAATGTGTAAGGGAGGCAGCCCCTGTGTTAAAAACTGGTAGAAAGTGGTCAGCAAAGAAAGCTGTAGTAGAGGCAAAGGCTGACCTTCAAATTGGGGATATCGTGGGACAGGTACAGCATGGAAGATGGGGTTTTGGGCTCAGTTTAGCTCCTCCTAAATGGCACAAGGCAGGCCCAGCTCAAAGGAGGAAGCTGGTAGTCAACGAGGTGCGAAAGCAGGAGGAGAGGATGAGGTGTATAAAGGCCATTTCCCAGGCCAAGCAGGGAGAGTGGATGAGATGGGAGTGTGTGGAACAACGCAAGATGGGCTGGCAAGACCTTTGGTCAATGGAAGAGAGTAGGATCAGTTTCCTTATTAGGTCAACATATGATGATTCTCCCATCACCGCAGAACCTAAACCTCTGGGTAGGAGAGGATCCCTCTTGTCCTTTGTGTTCATCACCTGCCACATTAAGGCACATTTTGACAGGATGTAAGGTGGCTCTTAGCCAAGGTCGGTTTACTTGGCGCCATGACCAAGTACTGCAATGTTTGGCTTTAGCATTGGAAGGCAAGCGTAGTATGACCAATAAGTTGCCGCCTGTTCTAGCAAAACATTACACACAGAAGACAGTTTTCCTCCGCCCAGGCGAGCAACCACCAAGAAAAGGTGTTAACACCAATTCTCGCCCAGGACAACTGGAAGCTGCTAGGGACTGGAAGATGCTGGCTGATCTTGATCAACGGCTTATTTTTTCACCTGAGATTGCCACCACTAACCTACAACCAGATATTGTTTTGTGGTCTGGATCAGCAGGCATTGTTCAACTGATAGAGTTAACAGTGCCATGGGAGGATGCGGTAGATGAGGCGTATGAGAGGAAGAAACTGCGGTATGCTCATCTGGCCACCGAAGCAGAACAGCGAGGATGGAGAGTCCAGGTTTATCCAGTGGAAGTGGGTTGTCAAGGTTTTGTGGCACACTCTACAACCCGGTTCCTCAGAGACGTCGGATTCAGTGGCCAAGAGTTGCGTCGCACAGTAAAGAACTTATCTGAAGCAGCAGAGAGCAGCAGCAACTGGCTGTGGTTGAGACGGAAAGATTCTAGCTGGCTGTTTACAGGCCGCCACGCTACGGTTTCGTAGAATTCTTGAAAAACTTGAGTCTGTTGGTTTATTTGTATAGGTTGTATAGTATTTACAGTGATTACGTTCCTGTGTATATTGCGTGAATGATGGGTGTTTGGGTAGATATTGTGTTTTGCGGTAGGTAGAATGCCATACGGAACCGTTGCCACTGAAACTGCATTAACGCACCAGTGGGGCTCGACAGCCTTAGTCAAACAGGTTGACGCGTATGGTTGGGTTGCTGAGAGATTGTGAGATTGTGGTTAGGTCTCAGCAGCAGGAGGGATGTAGAGGTCAGTAAGCTGGGCTGAGTTGAGAGGGGGACGGACGGGGGGTGACTCTGGGACGCCAGAGTCACTGTCGAGCCCTCTTGAGGTGTCGTGGGCTAGTCGACGAAACACTGAGGATGGAAGGTGCCCACTTGAAGACCCTAGAGATGTCCCCTACTCGGCTCAATCCAGACGGTTGTCGTGCTGGTCCACTAGGGAGACCACACTGTAGTTGCAGCCGTCATGTGTAGCGCCAAGTACACTGCAGCCGTTAACGCCGGACAGAAGGGGAGTCACACCACCATATGGAAAGAAGCGTAAATGGATGGAGAAGCATAGTTTACTGTAAAGTTACGTCTTAGTGTTGCTTATCTTGGCGAAAGCCGAGTACAAATCAGCATGAAGTTTTAACATCTACTCTCGTGTAATGGAAATCATTACTAAGCACAATGAATGAAGGCCAGTATCATTGAAACTGATGTCCAGTGTTTGAATTGTTATTGGGTAGGTTAGGCCTAAAAATGACGTTAGATAACTGTGGCTAGCAAGACGAGGCCGAGGGCCGTGAGAGAACTGGGGAAGGATGATTGATGACCTGCACCTGTCTCATACCTCTCACGGAGGAGCTTCGGAAGCGACGACAGTGAAGGACGAGATAGGACCAGGCCTGGACTATTTTATGTTATGTTGTTTTGTTTATGTGTGTGAAGCAGTCGTCCGTGAGGGGCTGCCGCTTTTACTTGCGTTTTGTGTTGGTTTATTTTTGGATGATTAAAGTGTGTTGAATGTTCGCCGGTTCCCGCCTCCTCCAACAACCAACATTCGTTACAATGACTAATTACAACTGTCCAATAGTAAGCTAGCTTCGCGTATAAGACGCAGATCAAGATTATAATAATCTAGGGACTATTCGGTTCTAAGACAAACACTTATTCAGTATCAGTAAATTAGGTGTACCAAAGAATAAAAAAACAAAGAAAATTTATATCTTACCATTATCGTGAGGTGAAAATGGGGATCCACTCTATCATTATCACACAGCGACGTTGCTGTCTGTAAATTCCTTTAGAAAACAGTGTGTGCCGCACTTGAGCGCATTTTTCAGACGCAAATCGTGGAGAAGCTTCTAATGAAATTGGGAACGGCAGCGCAATAATTTGATATAAAAAAGTTCTATTGTCATATATTATGTTCTAGTATTCTAGTTTTAATGAAAAACCAGGGGAGCCCAAGGGTAATTTTTGGGCCCTTAATGCTTATGGGAGTTTCGGGACAAGAACGTAACCAGCACATTTCTCCCCACATAGCAAACCCATAACACAGCGAGGGAGAAGAACCACATGAAACTATGCAACTATATATTTTTTTCTAACAGGGTAAAAGTTTAGCTGGCTAAATATGAGCTGTTACTGTGGCTGAGCTGGTTAAAGCGTTAAGCCTTGTTTAAACTCGACGCGTCCGCATGAGCCCAAAGGTGCGTGCGGCAAAAATGACGTGATTGTAACAGCGCGCGTGCCTCCGCATCCCCTAGACACCACTTACTACACACAATAGGCTTTTTTTCTCTGATTTTGAAAACTCTTCGCAATCGACTTAAAATGCTTCCAAGATCGACTTGTCGACCGCGATCGACGGGTTGTTGATTCCCTTAACATAAGTTACTGTTTTTCGGTCAATGAGAAGAGAACTAATCAGCTGTCTCACGAACGTAACCAGCACATTTATCCATTGCAAAGCCATAACACAGCAAGGGAGAATAACTAAGTTACATGAAACAATCCAACTACATATTTTACACCACTGACAAGGGAAAAGTCATTACTCACGGTGTTTATGGCTAGCTTCTGGCTTTCTGCTGTTTCTCTTTCAAGGTAGTGACGAAAGGCGCTCTGTAGCGCTGTTTGTTCGCTGTCGGCTACGGTAGAAACATGGTGACACAATATGTCGACCTTCATATAAAGGGGTGCCCGTAGTTAAGTAGATATAAATGTCTCATACTAAGGTAATAAAAACATTACGGTTTATTAAGTAAGTTCTTTATACACCACTGAAAACATAGTTATGGATGTCATATTGCATTTCTGTTAATAGATACTCAAAATTATTACACATTGCACCTTTAATAAACAATACAGATTAGGTATATTTATTAGGGCTGTCAAATGATTAATCGTGATTAATCACATCCAAAAACAAAGGTTTTTTTACATAATATATGTGGGTGCACTGTGTATAATTATTTTATATATATAAATACACACGCATGCTTGTATATATTTAAGAAATGTTTTCATGTATATACTGTATATAGATTTATATATAATTTATATTATATATAAATATAAATATTTTATATATAAATAATATTTTTTTCTTAAATATACATGCATGTGTGTGTATTTATATATATACAAAATAATTATACACAGTGCACCCACATATATTATGTAAAAAAAACTTTTATTTTGGATGTGATTAATCGTGATTAATCATTTGACAGCCCTAATATTTATATATTAAAAAAAAAAAAATCCATGAATTGTCACTTTTCACATGGGCATCAATGTATTGTGGACACCCAAACACAGTTGATACCTCCTTTGATCTGGTATATATTGTTTCAGAGTTAAAATTCTCTCCTTTTTCCTCTCCTCTTTTTGTCTCAGGATGTCTCGGGATGTTTCTATTACAAGTGGCTGGAGCTGTTAAATACTGCTGAGTGATTCAGTAATGAGAACGTATGAACAGGCGTGGGTTCCCTTATACTGTTCCTTGTGTGTGTGTTCCTGTAACTGACGCTTGCGGTTACTCACACTAGGGGGGGCAGGGTGACTCACTACTATGTCATCACTAATAACCCTCGCTGAAGAGAATCGGTAACACGCATATTTATTGTAAGCACACACATACACTCACAATGGTCATTTATATATAGTCAAAACAGTATCCTGTCAGACTGAGGGTTATGTAAGCATACTAATGCATTTGATACAATGGTTCATAAAGAAGCACACACTAGCCCAGCCTACATAGCTGAAGGGCCCTCTGAGAAATTGACTGTGTGAAAATCTCTATCTACTTCATAATATTGTTCTGTGAGCTTCCCAGACTTTGCAACAAGTGCTCATAATGTTCTTAAAATTGGTCAATGATTGAAAAATATTGTGACACAGCTTAGAGAAATGTACCCAAGGTTTTTTTTGCTCAAGGCTGAGTACAAGTATTTCAACACTACTAAGCCAACAAGACTGTTTCTTTAAGATACTCATCTAAAATACTGTTGCTCTAACCCATAATAAGACGAGTCCTAAACCGTCCTAAACATGAACCTCTCCAATCAGAATGATTACTCAGGAGTTTCTGCCTGTTTGTAAAGCTTTCCCTGTCGCTTCCTCCTTATAATATCACAGAAAGAAAACAAAAACAGCCCTGGATTGTTGATTTACGAGAGGTTGCTTTTAACAAGCCTAAACCGTAATAAGTTGCAAGAATCATCCTCATAACTGCTCTGCTCTCTGTGCGTGAGTCTGCGCAATATACGTGTGTGTGTGTGTTTGAGTGATTTATCACTCTGTATCACTCTCTGATCCATGGCTAAGTCTATAGCGCTGAAATCATAAGCTGGGCGTAGTTAAGTGACGGCACTCTGACACACTTATAAGTTCATAGAAGATCGTTATATGCTAACACAACATCCCGGGTACTGACACACTTAACAATTGAATTGAGGTTTATATGGGTTAGAGAATTATCAGCATTTGCTCAAAATAAGGAATGCATATGTGCATTAATCTTTATGAGTAATGTCCGATAATATAGGGCTGCACAATTCGGGGAATAAATCAAATTTCTTAAAAAATGTAAACTCAATGCTGTGCCTCTTTCGTAGGGCTGCACAATTTGCCCCACAATTTTGTGATTATGTATCAATATGACTATAAGTAGTAATTATTATTACTACTAAATAAAAATATTATTGTAATATTTTAATGTATAATAAAAACGTTTTTTGAATGATAATAATAAAAATAATTATTATTTCACGGTGTGATAACAGTCTCAGAACATATCAATTAAATTTGAATAGATTGACAACTTATTTTTAGTATTAATAATTTAGTTTTTTAAGAATAATAGAATTATGAAATGCATTTTATTCAGAAATTCTGGTTTGTCTGTTTTAACTTCTCTGGATTCTGTGTTTTATGATTTAATACAAATATATTACCAAAAACAGAGGTAATCAAATAAATGCATACAAATTTAACACTTTAACTAATGCTTTGATATGTAATCAAATTAAATTTAACAACTTTTATTATTTGGCAAAGTGCTGCACAACAGATGTTTGCTAAATTAAAACATGGACAAATAAAATGATATTCCTTAAATAATGTTAAAATAAATTGCATTATTATTATTTTTATTTTGAGAAGTAGATTCTATTGTAAAATAGTCATCATTTTTTCAAGTTAAACCAAACTTTTATTTTGACACGTTGTAGTGAAGACCTTTGAGTTGACCTCTGTGTTATACTGTAAATTCCATTTTCGTGACTGTATTCCGGTGTTGTGCAGAATTCTGTGACCCACTGAATTGGGACCATTTAGGCGCTGTATTGAGCTCATCCTAATCCTAACCCTCCAGTCACAACATTGTGTGTATGGTCACATAATTTAGTATAACATTGGGATTCCCTCTGCATCATGGAAAACATACGGCCTTAAGTTTCAAACGGGACATACCTGTATCTGCACAGATGAATAGTGTTCTCAAATATAGGCGACATGTTCGATGTATCTCCTTTTTTGGGACCACGTTGCATCCATATTTTTTTGCAAATGGGGTTATGCGCAACTAGAGGTCTGCACAGGCTTTAAAATGAAGCCAGTACCCGAGATTTTTTGACCCGACCCCACCCAAGAAGATATTCATGAAACATTAACCCGAACCCGAGCCAAAACCAGTAAGTTCTTCAGGACCCTTTAGGTTTGGGTCAGGTAGCAGACCTCTATGCATAAAAAACTTCCGTATTCTGTAAAACAGGTTGCGTCACTTCCGGTTCATGTCTTTTGTATGTGCTTTGTTAAATATAGAGCCGTTTTACACATACCTTCAAAGGAGCGAGCAAAGAGGAGCATACTGATGCCCATCGCATATGCAGATTGATATCTAAAAGTTATTTTATTTTTCTTCTTCTCACTAACATTTAGATATTTAAATCGAAGCTGTATAGCTAGGTTAGCTGATTACCCAACGCTATCTCACGACCAATTCGTACGAATTCGTACGAGTGATTAAAAGGTGGCTAATTCGTACTAATTCATACGACCTCACTCGTACGAATTCGTACGATTTGTCTAAACCCACGTTTTGGGGAGGTTTAGGGGCGGGGTCAGGGGTAGGTCACGAATTGCCGTGAGATCGGGCTGGATTACCTTAAATGTCCATAGATATCGCGGCATCAGTTCGTACTGCAGTTAACACTTTCTCAGACAAGTGGATGCAATGAGACCTGTTTTCCTGTTTGTTCACGTGACGTTCAGCATAAAGCCAATTGGATATCTTTCTTTGAGAAGAACCTTGCATTTGTCTTTTTGATATCCAAAGTATTCCCATATTGCAAATTTTAACTTCTTTTACAGCAGGAAATAAAGATTAGCGATAACGGCATCTATATCTGACATTTTCTCAGCTGTATGTGTGTGGTTGGAGCAAGTTGAGAGTTTAAGCAGTCAAGTGGAACGTTTTTTTTTCTGCCAATACCATAAATAAGCAAATATATGTTATACCGGTATACCGCTACAATCGTTTTATTGTTATTTAAAAAATTGTAGTTGCAATAGTCTTCTGAATTGTGACATATATCCGAATGAAACGGCTTCTGGAATAAGGAAAAACAAAATGAAGGGAATTGATTGGACAGTAGGAAGTTGGGTATTGCTAACTAAATGGAGGCAGATAAGCACACACTGTACAGAGTTTTTAACATTACCTGAATGGCCAGAATCTCTGTAAGCGTCAATGCTCACTGCTTACATTCCTACTATGGGGGGGAAAAAAAATGTTTGGGAATGGAATGGTTCGGGGGGGCTGAGACAGGGTCACTTTATCCGTATTAATTTCCAGCTTGTGGGCACAATGACCCAGAATAAAGCTCAGGAGATCCTTGCGAACACATCTGTGGCCAAGATCTTTCTAATGTAATATAAAATGAATCTTACTGCTTCTCTGTTATGAATCTAAAATAAACAAATAAATAACATATATCAGAAGTGCAATTATTAATGATTAAATATCAAATACTAACAGTACTAAATGCTGTTAAAGGCTAAACACAATGCAAACTAACAAAATATGACATCCTTTGACATTCCATACAGCTACTGTAAACAGTGTGTTTGTGTGTAATGGGGTCAGGATTGAAGGGGATAAAGAGCATCTTATAATCGAGCCAGATTAATACTCGCAGCTTTAGGGTTGTCTGTGTCTGCCTGCATGTATTTGTCAATCTTCAAATGGTCCCCGGATTAAAGCCAAGATCTCTCTAGTGTTCAAGCAAATGTCTTAAAATTACCTCTCTCACCTCTCTGTTCTTCCAGCAAATTCCCTTCATTCTCAGAAATCAAAGATTACAGCACACATCGATTTCCTCTAGTCTGGAGAGCTTGTGAGAATGCATGTTTGCTCACTATGTTTACTATGAATGATTAAATGTTGCATCAGTATGTCTTGTACTCTGAATTCCTCTCTGATCGGGGTGGATAAAGCTTACAGAACAACACCGACGTCAATGAACTACAAAACTAATACTCTAAAGGGGAAACAAATTCAGTTAGATAAAGCTATCTTCAGATAATACTATCGGCGAAATACGATGAAATGTTTGTGCCAGTGTGATTCTGTGGAACAAAAAAAAAAAAAATCAGACCTAAAATTGTTGACATTTTGCTGAAGAATAATATAAGAAACATAATACAGAAATTTTAGGCATCCTCCACACCCGTTTGGGAGGCCTGAGAAAATTAAACGCTGTAAGAAAAGCATAAACACTCTGAAATTTAACACCAAGCCTGAAGCTTCCTGTAAAACACCTGCTCACGGATGTGTTTTGCTCACAAGGAGAAGAAAGTGTACCATAACTACTGGTCTCACCCCAAATATGTACCCTTCAAAGAATTTATTGCAAATAACAAATATCTTTTGTTCATGTGAACCAGTCAAGAGACAATGAGAGACTTTTGTATATGCGTCTGACCTAATTCTGAGAACTAGAACACACCAAACTTAACCCGACACCTGTTATAACAACTGATTACAGACACATTTATGCAGATCATCAGGTTAATAGACAAATGTACAAGGCTAAATAACTATATCAACCTCACAGCCATCCATTTGTCAACACGCTTATACCTCAATCTAAAACATGACTGTGAATGTAAAGAATTCTGTAACTCAAGCACATACAATGAAGGAAACAATGAATCAGCAACTTGTTTTGAATGATTTAGGCACAATGTGGTCCCCATCACACAGAAGTGTCAGAACACTGAAGAAACGTCAGATAATTCGCCTTAAGCGTGACACCACGTGACATTATCATGACACTGCACTGTGAACAACGTCCTCCGATATTTCTCGCCTCGGGTGAAGTTTTTGTTATGAAGCATAAGAGTGCATATTAAGCAGGAAGAAAAATGTGTTCTGTCAGCACCGGTCAAAGGCTTCTGCATTCACACATGGGTGACAAAAGGAGGAGGTGGTGATCATCTAGACTGGAGAGAGGGTTTGTGAAATAAATCAGCATAAGCACACACACACACACACACACACACACACACACACACACACACACACACACACACACACACACACACACACACACACACGCACACGCACACATACAAAGACATATGTAGGCTAGACAGGGCTCTTGGGCCTGCTCCAGAAAACAGGGAACAAAGTCTGCACATAGATTAATATTTGTTCTGTACCACTCATAGTTCAGCACATAACACGCTAAAATAACAACACTGTAACTTTGGACCCCCTATACCCCATAACCCCCATTCCTTCACTTTAAAGGGGTTGTTTCATGTAAAATCCTTTAAAATAAAAATAAAGAGTTGAATGTACTAGAAGAACATGTAACTGTAATTTTCAGAAAACAGAACTTTCTCTATATAAATAAAACTGCAAAAATGTATCATTCAGAAATCATTGAAGTTATTTATATAAACACATTACTGAACATATTTATGAGGCAATGATGCCTATTCGATATGCAGAAACTTGGATTGAACATCCAATATATATTGCATAAAAATATAAATAAATGACTGAACTTTTTTTGCTAATATTACACATTCAACAGGAAAAATAAATATGTGGGGAAAAAAGGAAAACAATTATGTGATTCATTCAAGAACAAACAAATTCAGCGATTCATTTTGCATGTGAAATCTATACGTGTGTAGTATGAATTTGCTCTTAACCACAAATCACCTGTAGAAGAGATGCAACTGAACTGCGTTAATAACACAAATGTGATAGTGTTACAAAGTGTATGTCTGTCTGTCTGTCCCTCTTAATTAAATCAAATCAGTAATCATCATTCAAAAAATCTTAGAAACTGTTTTATTATGCTTTCACTGCTTATTTTGTACTATAAAATAAACTGTTATTTAAAAAATATATATAAGTACTTTAAATACATTTACATTTGTACATTTTTACCCTTGGCCTAGACCAGAATTTCAGTCTTAAAAAATGTGAAAATAGTCAGTCTCCCCGAGACTCATCCTCCCATGTAAACCATTAGTGGATTGTCAGTTGAATTGCTATCGATGTCTCTGTAAGTGTACGTGACTCTCAAACTTACAGTAGCTTGTGTGTAGGGAGACTTGATATTGGTTGTAACTGCAGCTGACTCACAGACAGCAGAAATACAAACCCCTGGCAAAACTCAAGTGTGAAAAACGATCAAATTGTCAGCCATGACAGGAATACTGTAGTTGCAGAGATTAGGGTCTCTCTGCCATGAGACAATAGGCTCATTTAGCCCTGAAGAAACAGTGAGGACTTGTTTGTGCATGTGTGACCATGCTTATTAGAGTTTCATTAGAAGAGAAAATAAATAAAATAAATATTCTCAAATAGGACTTAAGTAGACGTGTTAGAGACGCAAATGTTTTACAGAGCCTAAAATAAAATTGAAAGTAAAAGAATAAATAGTAATACCATAAAAAGTATAACAAAAATATTTTTTTATAAATATTCCACGTTTATGGTGATGCACAGGTGGCACCTCCTTACATTGCATGGGATTTACAGTGCAAGTCCCCAAAACCAGCATTCTTCAAAATTTCTTCTTTTGTGTTGTGCAGCAGAAAGAAAGTCATAAAGGTTTTGAACGCCATAAGAGGAAACAAATGATGACAGAATTTTCCCTTTTGAGTGAACTACCCCTTTAAATAAGGCTTATCGAATACACCATTCATCCTGGGTGGGTGTGTCTTACAGACTGTAATATCTGTTGTTAACTGCACATTTCATGGGTTGACAGGAGTGTGACAGAGGTATGAGTGTTTGGAAGGAAGAATGAACACAAAACTTCAAACAACAGACTCAGTAAAAACAAGCCTAAACTTGGCCAGCAGCATAACAACCCTATGAAGATGCACAAGCTGAGATACACATCTGTAGTAAACATCGAATAAATTGATAGATCTTATAAAAAACAAAACAAAAATAAACAAGGTGATGATGAATGTTGTACTGTTAAGAGTGAGAGGTGACAGAGCTCTAAGTGAAAACGCATTTAGAAAATATTATTAAAATCCTCTTACACACACAGACTCAGACTTTTCCCATAAGTCTAATGAGGGCAGTCACAGACGACCCCATTCTTATCCCACCCTAAATGAACCTTTTTACTATAGTCTGAGGAGGGGGAAACAGTGTCAAGGTCTAGACATCACACACACACACGCACACACACACACACACACACAAATAATTTTGGTATCCAGACTTTTGTGGAGAAACTCTTTGTGACTGTGAGGGGCTTTTTACCATGTAAGTTTCTGGAGGATTGTTGTACCAAAAATAAATAATTAAAATAAACAAGGAGAACACAAACCATAAATAACCATCAAACAAACAATTATCAAATGAATAGTTCTGACTCTAAATTCTGATTGGACAAAGCCACTTTTAAAGCATTTGTGAAATGCAGATAAACACACACCTGTTATCGCTTAATGTCATATATTAATGTAATAATCTCTTCTAGCTTATTGATTTAATAACAACAATAATAAAACTAAAACTATAACTTGTAAGTGAGATTCAAGTTACATATGAATTGGTTTGTGTTTTAAACGATGGTGGGTGACAGCGGCCTGTGAATCACAACAAATAAAACATTTAGCCCCTGACACTCAGACACACACACACACACACACTATGACGTTCTGTGGTTGCCACCCCAGACACAATGGACCTGCTGTGTTGACAACTCAACAGCGAAAGAGCTTAACCTCCGCTCCTGAAGGTCAGCTCATTACCACAGCAACAGCCCACGTTCATGATAATGAGCCACATTATCAGAGCAATATGAAAATCACACTCACAGGCAAGTTTACTTTTGTGTTCACACTCAAAGACGCGTACTTCTCAACGCATATACAGTGGGTAAGCAAGCACCACAAGTGCAGAAAACCAGAGAGAGAAAAATATGACAAAGTTTGCATGTGTGAGAGAGAGAGACTGGAGGAGACGCTTTCAGCTTGAGAAGGAGCAAGATGAGGGGGGACATGTTTTGCGGTGTGTAATTGGCTAGAGATGTCAGCAGGTGGAGGGCCATTGTTCTCTTTGATGGGATTATTTGCACTTCTCACCACTGGAAGCCCAGGTAACATCAGGAGGAGCAATTCATGCTTATACTATACAGATTTAGCTCTCTCTCTCTCCCTCTCTTGTTCTGTCTCTTGTAATTGCTCTTGCTCTGTAATTAGAGCAAAGGCTTGACGTCCCAACACACTTGCTGGGTCCCCGCTCAAATCGCTCAAGGCAAAAGTAAGTAACGGCACACAAAGAACAATATCCCGATTTCACACATTGCTCACTCTGTTTTGGTATAAATCCTTTTTTTCTTCTGTGGTTCAATTTTCCATTTATTTAGAAGTGCATCCAAACTGACCAATACTAATTACTGGAAGAGGAGGGTTTAATGAAAAGCTGTTTACTGTTTAAATATTTTTTTTTTAAGTAGTAAAAGCAACAATGATAATGATAATTATTAATATCCTGAGCCAAGTGTAATATCATTATTAATGCAGTTGATCACTGAGATGAACAAAAAGTGTGTTATTATAAATTAACAGTAGAAATGAAATAGTAAGATTTATTATTATTATTAAACTCAATTCAAAGACATTCAAAGACATTCACGATAGGTGAATTGGAGAACGTAAATTGCCTATTCGTATTAGGGGTGCAACGGTTCTCGATAAAAAATCTAACCGTACCGTTCTCAACCCACAATTTGGTATGCACTTGCACCGTGGTTCATCTTAAATCTGACGACGCATCTATAATATGGTTAGTTGAAAATAACAATCCGTAAAACAGACAGACAGACTTCTGGCTACGCATTCTGGCTTCCCAATACGTTACAACAGCGATGATAAAAAATAAAATAAAAAAATGGACAAAACAGTGACTCTTTGAAACCTTTGATCAATAGGATTGCAGTATGCTCAATATGACCAGTCATTTACGCCATCATCCCCCGGTTGTTGATCGCGAGAGAGCGCAGTTGAGACCTGAACAGCACACATTGCTATATGTGTTAAACTAAACTCATTTAAAGGGATAGTTCACCCAAAAATGAAAATTATTTCATTAATTACTCACCTTCATGTAGTTCCAAACCCCAAAAGACTTTCGTTCATCTTTAAGTCTCGTAAATTTAAACACTCAAGCACAAAAAGACACAAAAGAGAACTCGCGTACACTGATTTGTGTGTGCACTTATCCGAAGCGTGCACACCATTGAATCACTCTCTTCCATTGTATAACTGTGCGTTCACACCGCAGCCGGCGAGAGCGTCAAAGTGGCCGGAAGTCATTCATTTTCAATGAGAGCCGGCGGCGAGCTCCGGCGAGGGCGGCGCGGCGCGTCTTGGACGGTGAGAGCGGCGAGGAGAGTTGAAGTCAGGTCAACTTTATGGTAATAAGGAATGACGCGGTTCGGCGGCAACCAATCGGAATGTAGAAGTGCTCCGTTTGAGAGAATTCCAGAGAACGCAGTCCTGTAAACTTTGGTTCCGACCACATTAGTTCCCAAGCAAAATAGAGGAGGTTGATCATTTGAATTTGATAAGACGGCGTGCAACACTATTTATAGGCAAGATTTTCGTGCTAGAACACTTTTTCAGCGGGAATGCAAATTATAATAGCACTTAACCATGAACACAAAAGCCACACCACACAAATGGCTTTTAATTTGTTTATTTCATTAGCAAACATGTCACTATAATTGTTAAGTTCTTTCCATCGAACAATTTTCTGCAAAAATAACGATCGGACATGCTTGTTTGCTTTGCGGCCCCTTTAAATACAGTTTTAAAAAAGATCACGCATTCGATCTACGTCAGAGCATCAGAGCGTCCACGAATCTTTCCACGGCGTCGCTGGCAGGGCAGCGGTGTGAACGTACGGTAACAGTGAAGCCGCCAATGTCTCAATATGACACTCGCTGACATCTTGCGCTGATTCGGGACCCGAGTCTGGGCAGTATTGAGCGTGAAGTGGAACCGAGAAAACGGTTAGAAACCCACAGAAACGGTTAGAACCGTATACAGCAGAACAACTCAGTATGTCAGTGTGAAATGAAAATGACAGAAACCATCTTTGGAAAAAAAAAAATTTGAAGTCTAATTTGATTGTTTATTTTGTCTCATGTCCCATTAGATTACATGGAGAGGGTGGGATTTATTACCTAAACTGCATCAAGCCACCTGGGGGCGATCGAAAAGTTTTGTCTTCACTTTTCAGGACTTGTGCGGCACACTTGGCGCACACGGAGAGCTGCTTCTCAGACACAGTGCGTAAATACTAACTTCTCTTTCAAGTCTTGAGCTTGAACGGACAAATTCACACAAAAATGAGTTCAACACGCCCTTTTTAGCAGGTATCCTAGCAAACAAAGTAGGTTATGTCTTAAGTGGACGTAAACAGTCAAGAAAGACAACCCATGTGTATCAGAATCAGTATTTTGGATCTGTGCATCATGTCTTAAAGTGGCAGCAGCCTAATATACCTGATATCTGCTTTTAATGTTAATTAAGCTAAAGACAAGGAAATCACTCACTGCTCTTGACTGAATAGATTTTGTAACTTTAATAACAATTAATCTTCATTTAATTTATACAGTGAAAACAATGCTATTTTACATTTGATTACTTTATTCGATTTCTGTACCTGAAAAGATACCTAAATAACCTGAAAAGCACTATTTCATTTGTATCTTTGTTCTATTGTATTTATTTGTGCTGTTACTTGTAGTTTGATTATTTGTTCTTATTTTCTTTATTTTTATTTGACAGTAGTCCCTTTTCCCCCTGAACATAGCACATACCGAACCGTACAAAACAGTGAGCCTAAAACTGTGATAAAAACAGAACAGTGAGTAATTTGAACCATTACACCCCTAGTACGTATGAGTGAGAGTGTGAATGTGTCTGTGTGTGCGACCTGTAATGGACTGGCCATTTCTCCAGGGTGATTCCCTGCCTTTGGCTTGAGATGCTGGGATAGGCTACAGCATCCCCATGACTCTACATAGGACAAATGGTTTTATTATTATTAATAATAAATTGATTTTATCATTATAGGAGAAGTAAGTTAACTGTAGCATCATACTTGATGCAGTTAGTCATTGTGAGGTACAAAAAAAGAGTGAAAGAGATATAGAGGGAAAAGGGAAAAAAAGAGACCGAGATCATACCAATAGACATATCTGAGTGTGCAGAAGATAGAGGTCCCATATGGTGCAGGGTTGATCCAGAGTAATTCTGAAAGCTTAACCATGCTGTATCCTGATAAAGAGGTCAGGAACAAACACAACAGACATATGGTTTGTTTTGTTCTCTCTCTCTCTCTTGGTTCTCTATTCTACTCTTTCCTGAAATTAACAATCCTTCATAAGACAACTGATTTCACTGACACGGTCTGAGAACACAACGCTACATCCCATTTATTGGAGGACATCAGTGATGCTCATGCATAGTCTACATACATTCATGCCAGTCTGCTCTTGTTAAGCTAATATGTATTAATATAGCATACCAGGACTAATTAGTTTTGCTCTGTGATGGGTAAATTGTGAATGAACTTTCCATCGATTCGCACTGTTACATATTAGCTCTGCATAATCAATGGATAAAATGAGCCTGGTGCTCATTAAAGAGAAAATTACCACATGGATCAGTTCTAATAGCCCAGACTAAAGGTTAGAGCTGCGAAATGCGTTGCTCCACTGAGACGCAGAGTTTGTGTGTCAGTTTTGGTCCATAATGGCTTTTGACTTTCTGTAAAATATTCTGACCTCATGGTGAAATTTCTGTGCCTGTGAACCCTCTTGGTTTAGACTGACTAAGAGATGAATTAATTCTACAAATAATGTGTTCAAAGGCACTGCAACGTTACGGTGTTCTCATTTCAGGGTTTGAGTTTTGTCTACTGGGGCAGTCCAGTCGGCTGGTGTGTGATTCATCTGTGCCCGCATCAGCCGTATCGAGTGCTGAATCGATGCTTCAGAAAACACAACGCCGCTGTGAGTGTTCAGCATCCTCTCGAGTCTGGCCTGCATCTCTGACTGTTAGAGCTGATCAGATTAGCATTGTGGGAATATTGCTGCAAAACCACCCTGGTGTGTCAGCGATACTAGTAAATGTGATCGTTTTGTGCAGACCGATGCACTCTGCCCTCCACAGATAAGTGTCCAGGCAGGTCACATAAACAACGAGAGAGAAGAGCAGATAAAGATTCAATAAGAATTAGAAAGGAAAACTAGGGAGAATAAAAGAAGGAAAGTGAGAGAGAAAGAGGGGGGTGAACTGGAGCGGCTACTCAGGAATAAAGCCAAATGTTTGCTTCTCTCAGCTCCCATTACAAATTAGAAGTATTTCAGGGATGAAAGAGAGAGAAGAAGGGAGAGGCAGAAACAGGACGAGAGCGATTTGCAAATGAATGCAGTAGTAGTTGTGGAAATATAATCGTGGCTCCCTTCTTGGTTGATCGGGATAAATTACATCTCCACTCATGGGAAGGGAAACAGACTCACTCTCTCTTCACAGAATACACATTCACAACACTTCTCATCTACATACACAGGCAACTACTCCTGCAAAAGCGTCAAACAAGTGAATGAATGAAAAAAAAATGAACATTCACTAAGATAAAAGCCAGGGCTTTTAAATTTAAATTTAAAATAAAATTGAAATTTTGTGCTCCGACATGTGGATGAGTAAATAATGAATTTTCATTTTAGGGTGAACGAACCCTTTACATCAAAAGCATCAGGTCAGTCTCTTTTGTCTGTCATATTCCAAATATCTGTCATATTCCAAAAAGACAAACAGAAGAAGGGAGAAAGAAACAGAGGCCTTAGTCAGGCTTTAAATATGATTTCAGACTGACACAAACACGCTGAGTGAGTGAAACCCATTAGGGCTGCATAATCTCCCTTTTCTGGACTATAACAATGATTTGAGTGGAGGAATGCTTGGGTTTTGTGGGGTTGGGACATTGATTCAGCTCAGCATTCAGAGTAGTAAATCAAGTCCAACTTCCTATCCTGAGGCCTATTGGCGTAATTCAGCCTGTCTCTGCCATACTAGTCAGTTAGTTTAGAGAGAATACATTCAATACATTGAGCGATCCACTGACAAAGCATAATGAATTACACAGCTTTAAAGTCGCAAACATGCTCACACAAACACACACACACACACACAAGCACAGAGGGAAATTATAAAATCTCATTACTGTGAACCTCACAGGTTGTAAGCATTAACCTACTGGTTTTATGAGGCATTTATGGAACCAAATAAGATGCCCTTTTTTTTTTTATCAAATTCCATTAAAGCTGATTAAAAAAAACAAGTTACAGGAGATGACGTTGTAGAGGAATGCAAGCATTTTATTTGAAATGAGTGTTCTTTGAAAATGCTAACCAGTTATTGCTTTCCCCCTTCCTTGTCCCGCTCTCATAACACACTCACACACACTCCCTATTAATTACTGACTGCTGCAGTCTCTCTCCAGCTCTATATTTTCTGTAATACTTTAAACTATTGCACATTTTTAAGATTTTAAGAAAAGGTTCTCTCACATCTAGAGGATGTATATGAAAGAGAGGGACTACAAACAGCTGGTCTAGTCTTTCAGCGCTTGTCCCATTATAATCTGCATTTGTCCCATTGCAGAGGAGTTCAGTGGGTCAAACTCTTTAAGTGTCTGTAGGGAAAGATTCAGCTCTGCTCACAGGCACTGGCTACAACACACACACACACACACACACACACACACACACACACACACACACACACACACACACACACACACACACACACACACACACACACACACACACACACACACACACACACACACACACACACACACACACACACACACACACACACACACACTTTAGTTTAGGGTCCAATTCTCACTATTAAACTAGTTATTTATTAGCATGCATATTACTAGGATATTGGCTGTTTATTATAACTTATAAAGCACATATTAAAGCCTTATTCTACATGACCATATTCTACACCCCTTAATCCTATACCCAAACTTAACTACCTTGCTAACTATTAATAAGCAGTAGTTAGGAGTTTATTCAGGCAAAAGTTGTAGTTAATAGTGCAATGAGAATTGGACCCTAATCTACAGTGTGACCATATATTGCGATATATCGAGTTGCATTTCTAAAATTGACATTGATACTTTAAATTTACTTGAAAATGTACACATTTATACATATTTCAACAACTATGAAATACAGATAGCACAATACAAAAAAGCTTATGTAGCTTGGTTTATTACTGCAGATCTGAGAATAATATAATGCTCATCATGAATCTAGTATGAATAAGTACTTCATTGGAAATCCAACTTTAATCTGGAACAAGACCATTCCACATAAAACCCTGAACCATATGTCGTATCGTATGTGAGAGTGAGGATGCATTTGTGTGTGTGTGTGTGATCGGTCTATCCTGAGCAGGCTCAGAGGGTTATCTTGTATGCCTTATTCTCAAAAGAGGGTTTTACAAGGAGAGAGAGAGAGAGGATTGGTTTCTGCATGTCCTTCAAGGAATTACACTAACACAATTGGCTTAAAAAGGATTTTCATCCCTAATCTACAGTTCTGTTAAAGTATTTGTTTTGTTAAGTTTATGCTCACAATGTGTTGTGATTTAAGTGAGTTCTTTTTTATTGTGATAGATTTAAAATGTCCTTTTCATCATCCGGCACAACGCAAACCCCCCTGACCTGAGCCATCTTCATGAGTGATGCTCTGTGTAATATAACCAATGTCTGTGTGAGAGAAAGGATTTCACATGCGGCTCTCACCGCCTTCAATAAATAAGAGACAACGTTCAACAGAAACGCAGTGAAGAGTGGAAGAATAACACTTATGGCTAACACAAATTCTTAGAATGACAGAAAGCTCAACTTGGGCATTTGTCTATCTGCCAGAGAGCAAATCCTGCCGATGCAGGGACGGGGTGATCAGTTTAAACTCTTCACATGTAACACACACACACGCATGTACATTCCCACTTGTTCTTTGTCTCTTAATACAAATGAGAAAAACACTAAACATGCAGATATTGTAAGTATGGTAATTATTCTCATACTGTACGTCATATGTCCCTGATTATGCTTTTACAGATTTATGATTCCTGAGCACACTGATAAACCAACCCATACTAAACAAACAATCGATAATGGCTCTGTTATACAACAGCAACAATAGGACAATGTTGCCATTATACAGATATTTATACCCAGTCCACTATGCTGATTTCACTCCTCATTTATAGGGGCTTCCTCATAAATCCACTGAAGGCTAATGTGGCTGCTAATGCACAGTAAACGGCCAAACGCCTTATCGATCACCTCCTCTGAGGGCTTTTTTAACACCTTTAAAAGTTAGGATGACAAAAATATTCAAGGAGAAACGTGCTCTTCCAAAGTCTAAAGTCACAGGAGACAAAGCTTTTAAGAAATATTTTCTGACATTCAAAATGTCTTAAATTGGTGTTTTAATGTATATGTTCAGTTCTGTTTTTTATACAGTCATATTAACATAGTTTGTGGTATCTAAAATAAAATAATAATAATAATTCAATAGAAGATTTGAAGCTACAGATTTGTCATACTAGTCACATCTGTTCTTCATTCTTTACACTGATTCTGTTTCAGGCACTATGATTTAAATACATCATACTAATATAATAACTATAATATTATGGCATCCTTTTCACCCGAGAGTTGTGTGTATAGAGTACTGCAGATTAAAGAGAACAGACTTTACCTTAATCAAACTAAAATTAGGGTCACAAAACATTTCCAAAGGCTTGAGAGAAAGGGGGCAAATATCGCAAAACTGGCATTTCGTTTAAAATTCAAGTCTTGTCTGGACTGTCTTTGATGACAATCTATTTAGACCAGCGATGAATTTCCTTTTCTTAAAGCAGTGATTTCTTTTCCCAGTGTTCATTCCCATATATTATGTAGTTTTTTAAATAGAGGGTAACAAAACTCGCCTCCTCGCTGACGGACAGAGTGAAAGAATGCGTTCATCTAAAGAAACATTATTTCCCCCTTCCCCTGTATTAGCATATGTTAAGCCATGCATGGGATATGTCAAGATCCAGCAGGCATTATGAGGTATATTCATAGGTGGGGGGAAAAAAAAGTGTGAATTAAGGGTGAGAGCTACATTTGAGCAAAACTACTTTGCTTCTTTCTCTCCCTCTTTAAATGCAATTGCCATGAAAATAAACTATTAATCTGTTTCCCAAAGGAATTTAAAGCTGTCTGGTAGAGGTTGACAGCTGAGATTCGACTGTTGTTGTGCAGTCAACAAACAATTTTCCCTGGCTTCACTGGCTCTCAAAGGAGCTCTCTCGCTCTCTCTCTCTCTCTCTCTCTCTCTCTCTCTCTCTCTCTCTCTCTCTCTCTCTCTCTCTCTCTCTCTCTCTCTCTCTCTCTCTCTCTCTCTCTCTCTCTCTCTCTCTCTCTCTCTCTCTCTCTCTCTCTCTCTCTCTCTCTCTATCACACACACACACACACACACACACAGGCAGTTTTAACAATTTTCACAAATGTTAATCCCTAATGTCGTAAACTTTGGCATGTTTGAACCATCAGTGTTTAACATTATCTTCCCTAAACCCTTATCCCTGTCCCAAAGTTGAGTAATTACACACACTGAACTCTACAAACCATGACACCCAGTAACACAAAACTCACACCTTGTGAAGCATGTGGTGAGCTATTCTCATATTTCATGAACATAATGTGCATTATGTTGTGTAATAAGGGAAATGCATGATTTGGTACTACATGTGCTCAAAACAATGAACACATCTACAGTATGAGTCATTTAAGCCACCTCACACACATATTATTAAGTAGGTGGTTTTAGAAAGACCTTTATACTGGGCTGTGGGAAAATATTTTAATGGTATTGTTGGATGTTAAAATATAGTGGTCATTAAGAGGATCACATATTTACAGAGATAAGAGAACATAAATTAAATTAGAGATCAGTGGTACATGAGAACTTATAAATTCACAACATAATATCTATCTATCTATCTATCTATCTATCTATCTATCTATCTATCTATCTATCTATCTATCTATCTATCTATCTCTAGAAAAGGAGAGCTTTAGAGAGCAACTGAACTTCTTACAGGCAGTTCAAAGGTCAGCCCGCTAAAAGGCGGAGATGAACTTCCTGTATACCTGTCTGAGGCTAGACAGTTTGGAGGAAGTAAACAACAGGCTGCTCATTAAGAGGTGGAGTCATGTCTATCAAACTGCTAAACCCCGAGTTGCTGGACGTCTTTGATCCTATACTGCTGAAGAAGATGAAAACTCAAGAGTCTCTCATTTGGGACCTGCTGAGAGGATAAAAATACTGTATTTTTAAAGGTTTTAACACACTAATAAACAACTAAACAACAGGGCAAAGCATCATTAATGAACCAAGCTGTCGTGCATAAGCCTTAAAGATATATAAATAGATTTTTAACATAAAATAAATGTGCAAATAAATAAATAAATAAATTCACAGTCATATAATGAACTCACCAAAAAAATATTAGGGCTGTCAATATATATATATTTTTAAACGTGATTAATCACACCCTTATCGTGAAATTAAGCATACACCTTTGTCTTGTTTAGCAAGTTCATTTTGTCATCATTTGCTATATAAGTAAACAATCATATTGAAGGGTGATTCTCACAAAACTGTAATTTCTGCAAGCTTTTTTCAATGTAAATGTATAGGTGTCTTTCCAAAAAAGGACACTTGGATACTCCAAAAGGACACCAACTAACCAAATTATATTAAGGACTCCATATAATTCATACATTTATGCACACCAAAGCACCAATAAAAAAACATTACAGAGTTAGTTTACATTTTCGACAAGTCAAGTTGCGATACCAAACAGGACCATGTGGAGATGCCAAAAAAAAAAAAACCTAAACCAACCGCCTAGCCCTTGACCTGACTGCATATATACCTACTACAGTACACGGATCCATTCAGAATTACTAAACACAGCAACACACGCATGACAAATCAAAACATTATCCTGAATGTGTATGTAAACAGCGTGAATGTACTGAAATGTGTCTGTGCATAAATACACTCACCTAAAGGATTATTAGGAACACCATACTAATACTGTGTTTGACCCCCTTTCGCCTTCAGAACTGTGGCATTGATTCAACAAGGTGCTGAAAGCATTCTTTAGAAATGTTGGCCCATATTGATAGGATAGCATCTTGCAGTTGATGGAGATTTGTGGGATGCACATCCAGGGCACGAAGCTCCCGTTCCACCACATCCCAAAGATGCTCTATTGGGTTGAGATCTGGTGACTGTGGGGGCCATTTTAGTACAGTGAACTCATTGTCATGTTCAAGAAACCAATTTGAAATGATTCGAGCTTTGTGACATGGTGCATTATCCTGCTGGAAGTAGCCATCAGATGATGGGTACATGGTGGCCATAAAGGGATAGACATGGTCAGAAACAATGCTCAGGTAGGCCGTGGCATTTAAACGATACCCAATTGGCACTAAGGGGCCTAAAGTGTGCCAAGAAAACATCCCCCACACCATTACACCACCACCACCAGCCTGCACAGTGGTAACAAGGCATGATGGATCCATGTTCTCATTCTGTTTATGCCAAATTCTGACTCTACCATCTGAATGTCTCAGCAGAAATCGAGACTCATCAGACCAGGCAACATTTTTCTTGCAAATCTTGCAAATTGTATCTAGGGCTGCAACAACGATTAAAATCGATTTCTGAAAGAGTTGGCAACGAATTACATAATCGATTGGTTGCATCGCGCGACGCGGAAATGTTTGAGTATAAAAAAAATTTGGAGTTGAGCGCGGAGCACTGTCGCTCAATCGCGAGGGAGCGCGAGAGAGACCGAGTGTGTCCGAGATCGTGCGCGCGAGAGATCGGCTGTGTCCGAAATCTCCCACTACTCACTAGTGGACTATATAGTGAGCTCGCCATTTTGTAGTGCTGTCCGAATGTATAGTGATGATTATTATACCCTATATAGTCCACTCAATGTATCCCAGAATGCATTTTGAAAAGTAGTGTACAACCGATGGTCACTAACCCAAGCCCTACATACCATCATGCATTGCGCTGATCGTAAAAGACCTATAAGCATCTGCATCATCTTCATCTTTAACTTACAATATGACGACGTCTCGCTAGCGTAGCAAGAACAGCACGTCGTTTTCTGTGTCTAGAAATCCTGTTTCTTTTGCTAATCCGCAAAATCTTCTGAATCACGAGAACAAATAAACAAAAAAGATAAATATTGAGTGGCATTTCCACAGAGTCTAAAAGCTGTTTTATTAAGAGTATTATGAGCAAGATATTTGATAACGTAGATCTGTTTTTTTTTCCTAATTTCGACAGGCAAGAGAAAACGGTGTGGCGCGAAATTTAAAATATATGAAATATGTGTATTAATTTTATTTATGTTTATAAGTTATAATCATGTGTGGAGTAACGCATTATAACAGAAACAGCCAGAAATTACTTTTAATTTTACAATTTTGGAGAAATAAGCTCAATATAATGTAATGTATTTATTTAAAAAAAAAAACTATTTAGCCCAGAGCTGGCTCGGCACCAGCTGACAGATGATGGCGCGTTTAAATAGTGCGACAGTAATGACGTAATCAACGGCGCCGAGAGACGATCGAGTAGTGTGTCCGAGATCGCGCGCGCGAGAGAGAGAGACCGAGTGTGTCTGAGCATTAGTAATTTGGTACATACTACATAGTAATATATAATTAGGCCTACTATATAAGATATAAATAAAAAACAACAATTAAATTCCACTGAATTAGCAGACTGTGATTTGAATCAGATAGACAGACGATGAAAACACTTTCTTGTCTGTCCAAATAACCTACCACTACAAGGGCAGGGAAATATTTTTTCCACAATTTGCAGCACTGAATTTTACAATCTTTACTCTAATGACTCAGAGAAACACTATATGCTCAGAAAGGATGAGCTGCAAAATACCTTACACATCATAGGAGATGGTCAATCCATTGTATTTGTTTTTTTTTATATTATTTAATATTGTATTTATATTTTATATACATTGTATTTATAATTAATATTAGGATAGACTAGAGATATTATCTTCTCTTATAATTATTATTATTGCTATTATTACCTATTATAGGTAATATGATAATAGGTGCATTTGCTTGTTAAAAAATGTCAAACATTTTGTTAAAGATTATAACATCTTTGCCTTGCCTTGGTGTAGAGAACAAGTTCTGACGTTCAAACAAATCCTGTTAAGTTTTCTGATTTGAATTTTTCTTTATTTTTTATCAATTATTTATTGTTCTGAGTGACAGCAGCTCACTTTATTTTTAAAAAGTCTATATATATATTATTTGGCAGATGTAAAGCATACATGTGTATGTTTTTTGTTAGTCAATTTTTTTGCACTGGATTTTTTTTCACGGTCAGTTCTGTTTTTTAATAAAGGATTGGAAATTAATGTTTTTTTTAATCCGATTAATCGGAAAAATAATCGACAGATTAATCGATTATTAAAATAATCGTTAGTTGCAGCCCTAATTGTAGCCTCTTTTTCCTATTTGTAGTGGAGATGAGTGGTGCCCGGTGGGGTCTTCTGCTGTTGTAGTCCATCCGCCTCAAGGTTGTGCGTGTTGTGGCTTCACAAATGCTTTTCTGCATACCTCGGTTGTAACAAGTGGTTATTTCAGTCAAAGTTGCTCTTCTATCAGCTTGAATCAGTCGGCCCATTCTCCTCTGACCTCAACAAGGCATTTTCGCCCACAGGACTGCTGCATACTGGATGTTTTTCCCTTTTCACACCATTCTTTGTAAACCCTAGAAATGGTTGTGCGTGAAAATCCCCAACGCATTCTCATCCTTTGGCGTCATATAGGTGACGCCATATGACATTTCGTCAAAATCTTACGCACATGGCATCCTTTAGCGTCAATATAACACGCACTGTTATGGGTAGGTTTAGGTCTGGGGTAGGGTACGGTTATGACGCCTTGTGATCTGCGTCTCATATTGACGCTAAACGATGCCATGTGCGTCGGATTTAGACGAGCGTCACCTGTATGACGCCTTGGGTTCTGCGTCTCATATTGATGCTAAAGGATGCCATGTGCGTAAGATTTCGACAAAATGTCCAAAGCGTCACATGTATGACGCCAAAGGATGAGAACGGGCTGAAATCCCAGTAACTGAGCAGATTGTGAAATACTCAGACCGGCCCGTCTGGCACCAACAACCATGCCACGCTCAAAATTGCTTAAATCCCCTTTCTTACCCATTCTGACATTCAGTTTGGAGTTCAGGAGATTGTCTTGACCAGGACCACACCCCTAAATGCATTGAAGCAACTGCCATGTGATTGGTTGATTAGATAATTGCATTAATGATAAATTGAACAGGTGTTCCTAATAATCCTTTAGGTGAGTGTATAATGTGCGATCAGTGCGTTGAGAGCGCACACACGGTTTGTTTGCAAATCAATATAACGGACTCACGCATGCTTACTTTACGGTTCCTGTATGACACCGCAATCGTCTTTACTTTGATTGCAAAACTCATTCATCGAAACTACACTAGCGAAAACACTGATTTGCTTTATCCAGCCGAGAAACGTAGTTTGCGTATCACCTGGCCATACAGTGGTGGGATGTTTGACGTTCCATTCAGTCTATATTTCACACAGCGCGAAACTTGAGGGCTGTGAAAAACAATCACAGAATATGACAGCGCTTGTGTTTTAAAGCAAAGCACACGCTGGAATGAATAATTCATGAAAATGCAATGTGAGTTCTCTCGGCCATCTCTGATGTAATAAGCCTGGATTTCTAAGATCGGCTGCGTCCAAAATAGCATACTCTCTTGAGTAGGTACTTATTTTGAATAAATAATTACTTCACGACCGCTAAAACATACTACATTGGACATCTGGGCATACTACATTCGCCATGCTGTCATTATCATGAGACCTACCAGCGTCAGATATGTTGCTTCACTGCCATTTACAAATCTGGTCTCAAAAATGGTCTCATGGGATAGTGTCTATCGAATGCACACTTCAGGGCTGTTCCACTCCAAATTTGTATGCCCTTCACTTGCTAACGTCACGTTGCACAAGTGCCCACTTCTGGCGGAACCCTTGAAATGTGTTTACGGGACTACTTGCTTCGAGATGCACTTCCGTTTTGAAATAGTACAACTAATTTATTTCCGGTTATGTATTTTTAATGTAGTCATATAGTTGACTAAACGCCACCTAAAATGATTGTCAAGAAGATTTTAAAAATCAGGACATTTTCAGAGACAGGAGATATTCTGATGATTACTGTGTAAAGACTTTTTCAAACTCAACGGAACATGAATTTTTAATCCAATCCCTGTTAAACATGTGCGATTATTTCACCACAGGGTGTCAGTGATCATCTAAGCTAGTGACCGCGATGCTGAAGTGTGTAAGACCTGACGAATAAGATCAGTACTAACATTTATTTATTTACTTTAATCACTATTCTGTGTCATTTTTCATTGTCAATCCTTTTCCTGTATGTAATTTACATGTTTATGCCCAAAATGCTTAATTAGTAGTGGTGCACGATATATCGGCCACCGATATAATATCGGCCGAAATGGTACATTTTTTACACATCGGTATCGCTCCGATGTCAAAATAGGGCCGATGTGAACAGGCCGATAATCATTCCTGTGTATTTGACGTGTGTGTAGATTTGAGTGTGGGGGCGGGGATGTTTGTTTTTGCACAAGCGCATACATTACAAGCGATGTTAAAGTCCTGTCAGTTTAAACATCAAGCGCAAGAAGACTGGAACTTGCGCGCTGTTTTCTGTCAGCCTTACTAAGGCGTATTTTTGTCCCGCCAAAGCCTTATTTGACCGTTGAGTGATGTAGATGAGTGATGTAGATGACTGACTGCTGCGCTTGTTTAACTGTGAGAACGAGCAGATAGAGTGAAAGCCCCGGCGCACTCTCACCGTCTTCAAACTGTCTTGCTCTCTCTCCCTTCCTCGCGCATATTAATGAATTGAGTCGACTGAATATCTTTGAGAATACACGATGGTAAAATGTCGGAAGACCGAAGTTTTCTTTTTCTGAACTACCACTGGTTGTGAATTGTGCTAAAATAACGTTGCCTTATCTTCTCTAAAAAGCTTTCCACACATTCAAATGACATGACAGATGACAACAACAACAACAACAAAATCTATCTAGCCCTCTGATTATCTTCATTTAGGGTCTACACTTGTTATCTTTGGGGTCTCCAGGGACCCCAGACAATAACATTGCATTTTGTAACAGTATAATAAAATTTTTTTTACAAATGTAATTTTACTCTGTTTATTAATGTTTTTACTCAACATTTGTGCAGTTTTTGGAGGATTTTTGATATTTTTTAAATTTCTAAAAATAAATAAATAAATATTTAAATAAATAGTTTTTTTTACAAAAAACAGCATTTTATGTAAAATTCACTTTATAAAGGACCCAGATTTCTAACTTTCATTTATGGGGATAACATGGATAATTGTACATGATTTAATGTAAGATTTTTGCCCTTTTTTTGGAAAATGAAGTTTTAAAATAAAAAAATTCACTTTAACCACTATATTGCTATAGAGCTCCATTATATGCTATTTGCTGTTTGATTAACCAAAATACATCTTTTCACAAGTTGGATTCAGTTGGATTGAGTTGGATTCATATATAAATATTTTAAAATCAAAATTATAAAAAAGAATTATATACTTTTGGTCAAAGTTTAGCATATTTTGTATTAAGTTTAGCATATTTTGTATTGAAAAAAGTTCTTCAATAATGTTACTTTATGATTAGAATCAAACCTGAACAAGATGTTACAAAAAATCTTGGAGTCTTTAGATTTTATCATTTATTTCAATTATCTGTTTTTAATATAATTCTATCATTTTTAATCAACGTTTCAGTTACAAACTGTAACAGAACAAAAAATAACAGAAATGAACAGTTATATTACATATTGAGAAAACAAAACAAAAGTGCAATGAACTGAACAGCAATAACAAATGATCAAATAAAGCAGTAAAAAAATAAAATGGTTGTAATATAAAAATTATTTTGTTAAAAAAACTGATTGGGAAATTTTTGTTTTTTGAACAAATAAGAACAACAATTGGTGGTGCACTGGAGGTGTTCACGAGTCAGTGCACTGCAGGCAGTATGCGTAGTACGTTACATGACTTCTGCAGACACACATTCTGTGTGTGTGTGTGTGTGTATTTTCGTTGTGTCAGTGTCACCAATTTATATTTGTGGTGGTTCTGCATTTTATTTGACAAATTATAAGACTTTTTTTATAGCCTTACAAATGTATTTCTGTGTGTATGTGTATGTGTGGTTGTGTGTGTGTGTGTGTGTGTGTGGCGAGAATGATAATTTTGCATTGTGGATGTTTTTTACATTGTTGGAAGTGTGCCATTTCATTTCTGTCCATGTGATCTGCGTTGTTTCTGATTTTGATGATGAATATTATATATTTACTATGCGGGGTCTCCAGGGACCCCGAAGACAACAAGTGTGACTATTTTTTTCACGGCAACATAATAACAGATATCATTCCAATTTTTTTTTTCTTTTGTAGATCTATGAAGTGTTAAGAGCTGTAGAAAGTTTCATACCATTTGGACAAAGAGAACATTTTTTTTAATTTGACCAAAAGTCATTTGCGGGTTAAAAAGACCCCAAAGATAACCAGAGGGCTAGTGATGAAATGTTTTCTGTGTTGAGACAAATCTTGTGCTGTCCTAAACTGCCTGGATAATCACACAACGTGTGCCGTGGTCCGTTAATGACACGTCCGATTCGCGAACTAATGACTCCTTTGAACCGATTCACTTTAATGAATGGTTAAAACAACTGATCTGTCCAACACTGAACTCAAGAGACATACATCGGAAATACTTTACAATAAGGCTCCATTTATTAAAGTCTAGTTAACTACATTAGTTAACATTCTATTAATGTTAGTTTCTTTGCGGATTTACTCCATGACAAAACCACTCCAGTCATTCTAGAATGATTCATTCTTTCCAAATAGAGCTATTCAAGTCATCTGGTGAAATTGTTTTTATATCACAATATATATCGCAGAAAAATAAAATATCGCAATGTCATTTTTTACCAATATCATGCAGCCCTAATCCTCACTATGTGTTTTCTATACAGAGATATCAACATCGGTAAATATCGGTATCGGCCATAACAGCAATATTAATATCGGTTATCGGTATCGCCCACAATTTTCACATCGGTGCATCACTATTAATTAGTATTCAAAGTAGTTGACGCTGAGTGCATACTGTTTAAGGTATTTGTCCTATATTTGTAATAAGAATATCCGTTTGAATGTCTGCTGCAATATCTTGACCTTTTAACAGGTGAGAGGTTTTCCATGCCCGCTAGTCATTTATCAGTTGCGTTTTGCTTCTCCGTGTTCACAAGAACAAGTTTCAGTCCTTTCAATATAAAAGTCTTCTCTGACTGATTCACTCATAAAGACAATCTTTGCCGCCATCTAATGGCGAAATAATGTAACTTCTTTTGCTGTTCACAGTCAGGGACTATTTTTTTTCCAGCAGAAGGAATGCTTTTAGTAATTTTACTTCATGAAAGTTGCATCGATACATATTTTTTGGCTTTAATATTTGTATTGTGTGGTAACCGTTTTATAGCAATAAGGTGCTCCGCTTCGCGCCTAACAACGCCCTTCAGCCGTGACTTATTCACGATACAGCACAGCCTCTCGTACCTTATTGCTTACTTAGTTACGCACCATTCTATAGGCCTGTATGTATGCTTGTACTGTTAAAAAATGTATACAATTAAATATAAACAAATATTAAATATGAATATATTTATATAAAAAAAAAAAAAAAAACGAAAATTATAATACAATAAACTATATCTGTGGTAAAAAAAAAGTCAACTGAAGGTACAAGTATTAAATGCAGTCAAATGTTATACACAAGAGTTGTGTCACAGCATATCGTGCTTAATTTACACCCCCCTCCCCCATTATGATCTTAATTAACATTTATTTAGAATTGATTAAAAACACCTTTATTTTCTGTGCAAAATGAAACATTAAAAACATAAAAGTACTAAAGATAAGAAGAAAAAAGAAGAAGAAAAAAGGGTCTGTCTGTGCTGAGGAGGATAAGAGAGGAAAGAGAAGCACAAAAGAGGGTATATAACTGGCCTGTCTAAGTTATGGATAGTGCTGAAAGCTGTATGCTGTCTCCCGCTCACACACGGTTCGACAGGCAAGAATAGAGCCTCTCTGATAATAGTATCACTAATAAACTGCAAGCCAAATTAGTAACATAGGAGGTCTTTTATCACTCTTTCTGGGAAGAGATGAACAAGAAAAAGAAAGGGGGTGGGAAGGTTGTAAAGGTGGGGGCTGAGAGAGAGAGAGAGAGAGAGAGAGAGAGAGAGAGAGAGAGAGAGAGAGAGAGAGGAGAGAGAGAGAGATAGAGAGAGAGAGAGAGACGAGAGAGAGAGAGAGAGAGAGAGAACAGATGAATGAATGGATGTTAAAGGGCCATATACAGTGTATACACCGAAAAGAACTATACCATCCACGGTCACTGTCTGTTTTGGTCCCGTTATTTATGTAAAACATAAGCACTGTTGGGAAATGATCTTGCCATGGTTTTTAGATTAAACTATTCTGTACTGACTGAGCTAATATTATATTGAGCTTAATATAATTTACATGATTAAATCTAGCCTATATTCTGTAATATTCTGTATTTGCCATTAACACACACTTTAGAGTCGTACTATTCCGTTCTGATCTACAGTATATGGCCTATGTTTAATCGAGATGGGTTGGAATGCTGTTCCAAGCATGTGTGTGATATGGTTCAACCGCTGGTTTAATGGGCAGATGTGTGTGATATGTTTAAAACCGCTGACTGAACAGGCAGACGCTCTTTAAATCTCTCCAGACTAACAGACCAATTGTCACAACATTTGTTTTCCAGATTTTTGCATTCCTTTGACGTACTGGAAAATTTATAATGGCAACAAAATGCACTTATACTCCATATTTATATACCAGCTTCACTACAGAAAAACTCGGTGGTGTGTAACTTATTTTTTTACTCCTTCACAAAGTAAATATAATGAACGCAAAATTGGAATAATGTAAGTTGCGTAATGATAGCATGGTTGATTTTCCTTCTGAAATGTGAAAACTTAATGCGGAAACCTCAACAGGCTCGATCAGGTCATTAAAACGTGAGGCAATATCGGTGACCTAATACACTATTTAAGGACTTCCGTTAAGATAAACGGTTGAGGGGAAAAGAGAGCAAGAAATGGAGGCAAAGAAGATAAGCACTTTAGAGAAAGCAAAGGTCACGGCGAGCAGTCTGATTTGAAAAGTTGCTACGATCTCACAAAGGCCAATGACATCATCAGGTAGTGAAGTGTGGGGCAGAGAGAGGCAGAGAAAAGAAGGCTGCTTACCCAAGACCATAATTACATTTGCTCTAAACACAGCCAAAATCTCCACAGCTTGCGCTGAATAATTTTCAACCATTTCAGAGGTATGTGTGTGTGAAAGAGAGAGAGAGAGAACGAAAGACAGAAAAAGGAAGGGAGCGGGGGATTAATCAGCTCTGTTTGCGGTGGCTTCCCCTTTATTACGACATTTTTTGTTCACCCCAAGCTTTATTTCCAAAAACATAATGTACCCTTCTCGTTATATTCATGTGTTTCTCTGTGCATGTGTGTGTGTGTGCATCAAAATTCAAATAGCACATTTCCCCCCCCCCACTTTTGGAGCTTGTTTCATGTTAAAAATGTTCTAAACTTAATGTCTAAAAATGTTTTTTTTTATTCCCACTTGCACCCTCTCTCCCTCCCTCCCAGCCTCCATTCATCCCCCTCTCCTTCATTGCAAGAGAACATAAAGGCTTTGCAGTGCATGTAGGGAAGACATAGCGCCTAGCCAGCATGAATGGAATGCTATTAAGTAAGTTATGCACATTAATGAATCTTAGAAATGCTTGGGAAAGAGCAATCTACATTTATCTCTCTCTCTCTCCTCTCTCTCTTTCTTTCGTCCCCTCTTTACTATTTACTAAAATTAAGAATCTTAAGTGAAAGATCATGCAATAACTACAAAACTTGAGATCGCTGCACTATGTATCTTTAGTTTTCAACTACATCTCTAACTGCTGAAACGATCAGTATCCACATTCTAGTATATGGCGAGAAGACTTATTTTAGACTTTTTGAACATCATAAAATACAGCACTCATTCAGCACATAGTGGGGTGGCTATTCTATGGGGGTGACAAATTCTCCAGGACTATGATATCTGGCTCTGTGGCTTTCTCCTGACACGCTATTGCCTACAAACACACACTTCACCACACAAACTTAAAACTATGATACCTCTGTGGCTTTTAGCTTCCACGCTAGTGCGCACAAACACCCACACTGCAGCTCTCATAGATTCTCACTGATTAGAAAGGTTCTTGCTGCATACCATAAAATCTGCTTAACAGTGTTTTTTCTTATAGCATCATTGCCGTATAGATTTCTTTCTTTTCTTTTTTCCGCACCGCCTGACCTTATCTATTTTCGCTGGTAAGGGATCTATTTTATAGATATTTTTGTGTGCCTGGCACATGTAGTCATCAATGGCAGTGCCTTTGTGCTTGTGTTGTGAACACCTGTCTGCTCTGATCAGCCAGTTCCTCCAGCTGGGAACAGGCATGCCTCAACATGCAGGCTCTATCTGACACTGACAAGAACAAGATAGTATAGATCCAACCCTGGCATCCTGGGATGATGATGAAGGAAGTTTAAAAATAAGACACCAACTATTATTTAAAAGTAGCCTACTCTCGGCATCTTAGTAAAAGCTTTTCTTCAAATTGAAATATAATATTTAATCAAAGATTTAAAGCCCCCTATTATGATTTTTCAAATATTACATCTAATGCAGTGTGTAATAACTGTTTGTGAATGTACTGTAACAGGTCTGCAAATGTTTAAAGATTAAAGTGCACGACAAATAAAGTTACTGTCTCCTAAAGGAAATAATCGATTCTGAACTGCCTGAAATGAGTTGTCAGCAAATCCAGCCTCCCTTCCTGTTATGTAACAAATTTGCATAATGCCAGCCTATGGTCTTCATTCGCTGCCCACAAACAACATCTACTTTGACCCGCCCTCAAACACTGTAGTTGTAGCTGAGGCCTGGAAGAGTTTGGTTTGTGTTGTTGATAAGACGCTGTTTTCAGCACTGCCAATTCACTTTTATGCACTTTGCACTGGAATTGATACGGGGGGGAAAAGGCGGCATCATTCGTATCAGTGTATCAAGAGCTGAGAAAGCCTCCGGAGCTGACATTCAGATATGGTGAGAGGCGTTTTGTTTCAGACACACGCTGTAAGCGGTGGACCAATCACAACAGACTGGGTCGTCTGAGCAATCAGACCAGAGTAAGCTCTTAGAAAGGAGAGGTTTAGAGAGACTGAATCTTCGAAAGAACTGTTTTCAGACTCTTTGTGAAATCAGGGTTCCCACTCTTTTTCAAGCGACCATTTTCCAGGTCTTTTTCAGGACATTTTCAATTTTGCTATGACGGGAAAAAAAGACAAGGATCACGCCCCCTAAAGTAATATATTGCTCTCTAAATCTTTAAAAGGCGTACAGTTTAATTGCCATGACTTAACTATAAAATCACTTTTTAATATGAGCTCTTAATCATACATTATGACTATGGAAGCTAGGACTGTGCGATTTGGGGAAAATATCTAATTGCGATTTTTCGGACAGATATTTGCGATTGCGATTTGATTTGCGATTAAATTTTGTGAAGTCAAGCTTCAGCTCAATATTCTCAATAGTCTGCAGCACACACTTTAAATTAAAGTAGTAAAACATACCTTTAACTGTAGACCCCCTCCACTACCTAGTCTAGCAGATGCAGAGTGCCTTTCTAATAGTGTTAGTGTCATGCTTTTTGTAAGCAATTTTATTTTATTATTTAGTCTTAGTCCTATGTCCATGTAGGCCTACTTTTTAGTTTTTATCCGGCGTTTTAGGATCCCAAAACTCCGGATCTGTTTGTATCGAAACGCTGATGATACAAAGTTTACGTATACAGCTAAACGCGTCTTCGTGTGGAAGAGCATTTACACTTAATGCACACATCTATTTTGACATCAGAATTTTTTGTCCCCATCCAATGCTGGTTATCACCATGTCAATCAATAAAATTTTGGATTCAATCCCGCATTTAAATAAGTTAGTCATTCCAAAACTTTGCAGTGTGTATATAGCAGCATGAAAAATAAAAAAAATGTTCAAACTGCAAATGGGTTATATGCAGATAGCAAACAAGAGGCGAAAGAGCGTTCCTTTTTTAATCACTACAGCTGTCAATCACTTCAGCGCTAGCTCACAGAGTTCAGCACTGTTGTGAAAACTCTGTTATACTCAATGAAGCTGGATACAGTGCACAATTAATATCTTATTGACCTTATAATCACATCACAATTATTAATTATTAGAACATTGTACTTTCTGCAACTAATGGTAATTGTTTTTGGCCAGTGAAAAACTCTTTGTTCTCACCTAAATAAAAAACGAATAACTTTTTTTAAAAATAATTTTTCCAGGACAACAACAAGATTTTCCAGGACATTTTACACTTTCTCTAATTTTCCATATGTTTTCCATGACTGGAAAGTTTTGTCATCAATTATCCAGGTTTTCAAGGTTTTCCAGGACGAGTGGGAACCCTGGTGACAATGAGGTGATGTGCAATGCATATGATGAGAAGTGGTTTTTTTTTTTACCTTTGATGCATGTAAACCTGTTGTAGGAGACCTGCAAAAAAATGTTGTAACCTTTAAAGTAGCATAATAGGAGCACTTTAACATATTTATTAAAATCTAAAAATCTAATTTAGATTTTTTTTCCCTTAAAGTAAATAAAAAATGACCTCAAAATACAAAGTCATAAAAAATACTCGTAAAACTTACACCTATGCACTTGTGCTTACCAAAAAAACAGGATTTTCCAGAAATAAGTGCTTATTTAAGTTATGTGAATCACTTCCACACATAATGTTTCAAAGCTGTGGTATGAGTCAGTTCTCTTGTTGTGACAAATATACACAACTTCCTGTAAAAATGCGAGCTAATTATCTAGTTTTCTGTAAATATAAGGGGTCAAACAACATGAACATCTGGCAAAACAATAATTACTATAACATAATATTTGATGACCTGAATGACCACACTGCATTGTGTGTGATGCCAGCATTGTACTGTTTACAGTAAGACCTAGAATTGTTACTAGCTTTTTATTCACTGAGGTCATAACTACTAACATTTCTGGAATTCTGGGAATTTTCCCATCTGTGTTTCTCCTGTATGTCTAGTAGACCTTGAGCAGGTCTGAAATCATCTACCAGGAAAGTTAATAAACTTAACTTGTGATATTATTCCATGCTCACAGTAAGAAAGAGAGACAGCGCGACAGAAAGGGTGAGAAAGATATTTAGTAACAAGTAGCCCCGACCACATGAAACACTCCTCCCACGCCCTGTCAGCTATAAGCCATCAATCCTTGCTCCTTCCACCCAAAATGGATTTTTTTTTGCCTCACAGATGTAAATAATGGTCAATGTTTGCACAGTGATGAACACATTTTTTTATCAGTTTTTCATGGAAAACAATTTGGCCTTGAATGAAACGTGTTTGTATTTGAGGTGCACGTATGAAAGGCTCCATTTAATGCTGTTCAGATGAAACTGACCTGCCTTGCTCTGATAAGAGGTTACATCAATATACGACCTCACACAAAAACAACATGCAGACAAACAATGGCATTCAGACTGTATCACATCAGCTCTTCCTTCTGGATATTTAAGATATGGGGATCTTAATAATATCAAATATCAAAATAATATATCAAATAATATATTTGGGGATATCAAAATAAACTCTGCATCCCACCACAGTCATGTTTCCTGTGCTAAATCTCACTGTAAAAATGAGGTTAGGACTCAATCCAGCTTGGCTGAGACATACAGTAGGCCTCGCTCAGAGTGGCTGTAGCGACTGCTGTTTAGAGATCTCCTGTCTTCCAGATCCCAGTCATTGGTTTTAACACTCCAAAAGCAGGCCAGTTTGCAATCTTAACAGCTATAAAAAAGTGGGATTATCACCTTGCTTGTAATGACAGCAGCCCATTTGGAAGACGTGTAAAAAATAAACGACAGGAGCAGATCTCCAGCCTATGGATGCTTCAGTCAGGGCAGGTGTTTAATGGCAAACTAACTTTTCCTGTATGTTCAGAACACACACACACAGTCACAGACAGAACATTTTTACAACTAAAACTTGTACATGACCGTCTTTTCTTTTTCTTGTCCTACAGTTTTACACAGAAGCTGAGAGTTAAAACAGGGTCGTTCCAAACTGGGATAATCCTTGAGGTATGTTTACTCTGCAAACAGAACTCACATCTAGGCAACAACAGTGGTCAGCCTCGCTCAACACTGGCCACTGCACTGACCACTTCCAAATCAACTTATAGATCCCTCCATCCTGCATCCACAGATAGGGCAAAAGGTCACAACACAGTAGGGGATTATGGGAATGATTGTTCTCTCAAGGAGCGGTGTGGTGTATCTTTCATCGTTAAAGGACTAGTTCGCTGGCCAAACATGCTACGGGGAGATGCAGCCCTGTTATATGGAGGTTTTTTGAAGGGACATAAAATTTGTCATTTTGGCTAATAATTAGACCAAATTGGGCTTAGCCTTCAGAGGTCAAAGGGCCTGGCCCCAGCCTAGTGAGTACCCAAACATATACAGCACTTAAAGAGGGAGAATAGAAGAAAATGACATGATAGATAGATAGATAGATAGATAGATAGATAGATAGATAGATAGATAGATAGATAGATAGATAGATAGATAGATAGATAGATAGTTAGATAGATAGATCATTTTTTCAGTTTTTTCAGGACATTGAGCAGGTAGTAGTGACCTTTTTTTCATAAGGCAGATGCATCA
>NW_026606886.1:0-10000 GCF_029890125.1 Rhinichthys klamathensis goyatoka
AGACACAAAAACACACCCGTTACTCATTAAGAGAATAGAGACAAAACACACCCGTTACTCATTAAGAGAATAGACACAAAACACACCCGTTACTCATTAAGAGAATAGACACAAAACACACCCGTTACTCATTAAGAGAATAGAGACAAAACACACCCGTTACTCATTAAGAGAATAGACACAAAACACACCCGTTACTCATTAAGAGAATAGACACAAAACACACCCGTTACTCATTAAGAGAATAGACACAAAACACACCCGTTACTCATTAAGAGAATAGACACAAAACACACCCGTTACTCATTAAGAGAATAGACACAAAACACACCCGTTACTCATTAAGAGAATAGACACAAAACACACCGTTACTCATTAAGAGAATAGACACAAAACACACCCGTTACTCATTAAGAGAATAGACACAAAACACACCCGTTACTCATTAAGAGAATAGACACAAAACACACCCGTTACTCATTAAGAGAATAGACACAAAACACACCCGTTACTCATTAAGAGAATAGACACAAAACACACCCGTTACTCATTAAGAGAATAGAGACAAAACACACCCGTTACTCATTAAGAGAATAGACACAAAACACACCCGTTACTCATTAAGAGAATAGAGACAAAACACACCCGTTACTCATTAAGAGAATAGACACAAAACACACCCGTTACTCATTAAGAGAATAGACACAAAACACACCCGTTACTCATTAAGAGAATAGAGACAAAACACACCCGTTACTCATTAAGAGAATAGACACAAAACACACCCGTTACTCATTAAGAGAATAGACACAAAACACACCCGTTACTCATTAAGAGAATAGACACAAAACACACCCGTTACTCATTAAGAGAATAGACACAAAACACACCCGTTACTCATTAAGAGAATAGAGACAAAACACACCCGTTACTCATTAAGAGAATAGAGACAAAACACACCCGTTACTCATTAAGAGAATAGACACAAAACACACCCGTTACTCATTAAGAGAATAGACACAAAACACACCCGTTACTCATTAAGAGAATAGAGACAAAACACACACCCGTTACTCATTAAGAGAATAGACACAAAACACACCCGTTACTCATTAAGAGAATAGACACAAAACACACCCGTTACTCATTAAGAGAATAGAGACAAAACACACCCGTTACTCATTAAGAGAATAGACACAAAACACACCCGTTACTCATTAAGAGAATAGACACAAACACACCCGTTACTCATTAAGAGAATAGACAAAACACACCCGTTACTCATTAAGAGAATAGACACAAAACACACCTGTTACTCATTAAGAGAATAGAGACAAAACACACCCGTTACTCATTAAGAGAATAGACACAAAACACACCCGTTACTCATTAAGAGAATAGAGACAAAACACACCCGTTACTCATTAAGAGAATAGACACAAAACACACCCGTTACTCATTAAGAGAATAGAGACAAAACACACCCGTTACTCATTAAGAGAATAGACACAAAACACACCCGTTACTCATTAAGAGAATAGACACAAAACACACCTGTTACTCATTAAGAGAATAGAGACAAAACACACCTGTTACTCATTAAGAGAATAGACACAAAACACACCCGTTACTCATTAAGAGAATAGACACAAAACACACCCGTTACTCATTAAGAGAATAGACACAAAACACACCCGTTACTCATTAAGAGAATAGAGACAAAACACACCCGTTACTCATTAAGAGAATAGACACAAAACACACCCGTTACTCATTAAGAGAATAGACACAAAACACACCCGTTACTCATTAAGAGAATAGAGACAAAACACACCCGTTACTCATTAAGAGAATAGAGACAAAACACACCCGTTACTCATTAAGAGAATAGACACAAAACACACCTGTTACTCATTAAGAGAATAGAGACAAAACACACCCGTTACTCATTAAGAGAATAGACACAAAACACACCCGTTACTCATTAAGAGAATAGAGACAAAACACACCCGTTACTCATTAAGAGAATAGACACAAAACACACCCGTTACTCATTAAGAGAATAGAGACAAAACACACCCGTTACTCATTAAGAGAATAGACACAAAACACACCCGTTACTCATTAAGAGAATAGACACAAAACACACCTGTTACTCATTAAGAGAATAGAGACAAACACACCTGTTACTCATTAAGAGAATAGACACAAAACACACCCGTTACTCATTAAGAGAATAGACACAAAACACACCCGTTACTCATTAAGAGAATAGACACAAAACACACCCGTTACTCATTAAGAGAATAGAGACAAAACACACCCGTTACTCATTAAGAGAATAGACACAAAACACACCCGTTACTCATTAAGAGAATAGACACAAAACACACCCGTTACTCATTAAGAGAATAGAGACAAAACACACCCGTTACTCATTAAGAGAATAGAGACAAAACACACCCGTTACTCATTAAGAGAATAGAGACAAAACACACCCGTTACTCATTAAGAGAATAGAGACAAAACACACCCGTTACTCATTAAGAGAATAGAGACAAAACACACCCGTTACTCATTAAGAGAATAGAGACAAAACACACCCGTTACTCATTAAGAGAATAGACACAAAAACACACCCGTTACTCATTAAGAGAATAGAGACAAAACACACCCGTTACTCATTAAGAGAATAGACACAAAACACACCCGTTACTCATTAAGAGAATAGACACAAAACACACCCGTTACTCATTAAGAGAATAGACACAAAACACACCCGTTACTCATTAAGAGAATAGACACAAAACACACCCGTTACTCATTAAGAGAATAGACACAAAACACACCCGTTACTCATTAAGAGAATAGAGACAAAACACACCCGTTACTCATTAAGAGAATAGACACAAAACACACCCGTTACTCATTAAGAGAATAGACACAAAAACACACCCGTTACTCATTAAGAGAATAGAGACAAAACACACCCGTTACTCATTAAGAGAATAGACACAAAACACACCCGTTACTCATTAAGAGAATAGACACAAAACACACCCGTTACTCATTAAGAGAATAGAGACAAAACACACCCGTTACTCATTAAGAGAATAGACACAAAACACACATTACTCATTAAGAGAATAGACACAAACACACCCGTTACTCATTAAGAGAATAGAGACAAAACACACCCGTTACTCATTAAGAGAATAGACACAAAACACACCCGTTACTCATTAAGAGAATAGAGACAAAACACACCCGTTACTCATTAAGAGAATAGAGACAAAACACACCCGTTACTCATTAAGAGAATAGAGACAAAACACACCCGTTACTCATTAAGAGAATAGAGACAAAACACACCCGTTACTCATTAAGAGAATAGAGACAAAACACACCCGTTACTCATTAAGAGAATAGACACAAAACACACCCGTTACTCATTAAGAGAATAGAGACAAAAACACACCCGTTACTCATTAAGAGAATAGACACAAAACACACCGTTACTCATTAAGAGAATAGACACAAAACACACCCGTTACTCATTAAGAGAATAGAGACAAAACACACCCGTTACTCATTAAGAGAATAGAGACAAAACACACCCGTTACTCATTAAGAGAATAGACACAAAACACACCCCGTTACTCATTAAGAGAATAGACACAAAACACACATTACTCATTAAGAGAATAGAGACAAAACACACCCGTTACTCATTAAGAGAATAGAGACAAAACACACCCGTTACTCATTAAGAGAATAGAGACAAAACACACCCGTTACTCATTAAGAGAATAGAGACAAAACACACCCGTTACTCATTAAGAGAATAGACACAAAACACACCCGTTACTCATTAAGAGAATAGACACAAAACACACCCGTTACTCATTAAGAGAATAGACACAAAACACACCCGTTACTCATTAAGAGAATAGAGACAAAACACACCCGTTACTCATTAAGAGAATAGAGACAAAACACACCCGTTACTCATTAAGAGAATAGACACAAAACACACCCGTTACTCATTAAGAGAATAGACACAAAACACACCCGTTACTCATTAAGAGAATAGAGACAAAACACACCCGTTACTCATTAAGAGAATAGAACAAAACACACCCGTTACTCATTAAGAGAATAGACACAAAACACACCCGTTACTCATAAGAGAATAGAGACAACACACACCCGTTACTCATTAAGAGAATAGACACAAAACACACCCGTTACTCATTAAGAGAATAGACACAAAACACACCCGTTACTCATTAAGAGAATACGGACGACTCTTTAAGACCAGCACCGGGAGCGCCGACCATTTGTCCCGTCGTTAAACTGGCAACAGTGGATTCGGACGCCCTAAGTGCACTTGCTTTAGACATGAGCTTAGATCATTAAAATAGTGTTGAAAGCATCTTTCTGTCCAACAGGAGAAGAGGAACTTTGAGCCCAGAACGGCGTATGTGGTGGAGGGTCTGCGCGCAAACACCGAATACACCTTCTCTCTGGCCGCCGTTTCCAACAAAGGCATCGGAGCGTTCACCAACGAGATCAGCCAGCGCACGGCGCAAGCAAGTATGTGTGAGACCCTCCGTCCCTAAAGAGACGGAAGCGGAGTGATCCACTCATGTTAGATCACAGTTCTGACTGTGGATGATTGAGGTGAAGCACGTTAACCTGTTCCTTGCAGTGTGTGACCAAACCCGTCCGAGCCGGGACTCCAGAGCTGTGTTCAGAGGGTTCCTCTGGCTGGTGCAGAGCATCTTAGATCTGTGTTTGCTTGCTCAGTCGTCGTTTTCAGAGCGGAAGCGGAAACACAACTAATATCTGGCGGTGTAAACAAACTATGAGCTGCGGGGGAATTCAGTCGCGTGCTGAAACACACACACACACACACACACTCAGTAATGTGCAAATGTTTATGAATCTATCATTAGCTTCGTCATGTTTGCGCTGGACAGTTCCTGTGCAGAAACTCCTGGTGAAAGTGGATCGGTGGCTATTGAAAAAGATGTTTTTAGGCACAAACGGTTGAATTCCTCCTCAGTTCTGTTTATTCATCCTTCCCTCCGTCCCTCCATCCATCCATCCATCCATCTGTCATTGAGAAATGCATTGGTGTGTGTGTGTGTGTGTGTGATGTTTATGTCCACAAGTATTTCCAGGAGATTATTGAAAAACAAGCCAAAGCCACCAAACTGGACGGGATTTGTGTTTTTAATTTCTGCCTTTTTACCTCTTTCTTCTCTTCCTCCTTCAGTTCAGTGTCTTTTCAGCTCAAATGAAGTGCTAGTAACTATTGTGTGTGTGTGTGTGTGTGTGTTCGAGTGTGTGTTGATGAAGTGCTCCTCAGTAACGCTGGTGTTTTGCAGGATGGGTAACGGTAAGTGAGGATGATGGTCTGAGCATCTCAACAACCGTAAGACTCTTCATTATTCCACTAACCCGGATCTGTGGAAGGAACTGCAGCTGTTTTATTATTTATTATCCGAACACAGTTTGACATGCTGATGAACGGTATGAATATAAGCGTCTCGATCATCATCTGGTTCTGATGAGTCCGGCACAGACACACACACTCTCACACAGAACGCAACTACGCCTCCGCAGTTCTCTCTTACATGTCATATTCTATAAAGCTAATTGAATCCTTGCTTGTCAGATTAATGAGTGTGTTCCGGGAGTGTGTGAGAACAGAGGCTGGTCACGGGTCGGTGGAACCGAGAACCTTATGGTTTGATTGATTGTGAGAAAGTCTCGGATCTCTCGTTATTTTTAAGAACTCTCTCAGCTCTCGTTGCCGTTCAGCTGGAAAGGTTTCAGTCAATTACACCGACGGAGAGCAAAGCCTCGCATTAACCGCAGGATTAATGACAGATAACACCCACAATTCTATACGCTCGTATTCTACAGAGACTGAAGCTCAGAGAACTTGCTTAAGTGTGTGTGTGTGTGTGATCTACATACAGTCGAGTTGAGTGATATCTAGATTCTCAGACAGGTTTCTAGCGTTAGCTTCACGCGAGTGTAACCGGCAGAATGACTCTGGCTGAAGTTCGGCGGTTCTTGAAACCAGACTGTAACTGTCGTCAGGCAGACTCAGTTATTGATTTAGCCGATGGGTGTCTCCAAAGGAGGAACATGACAAGCAGTGTCGGATACACACGACGTTTATATCAGTTTGTTTTGCTCCTGCAGACACACAGCTCCTCCTCGGCTCACAGTTTAAGCTCATTTGTCATGTATGAGCAGAAGGAACATTACACTCCTCGATAACCCGATGGGTTTCAGTCTGTCACCATCTGGTCAGGAATCCTGATCCTGGACCGATGCGTCGCTCCATCCATCAATCCGTGTTTCCATGGCAACAGCGCTCCGCCACACACTCGGCGGTGCTGTAATTAGATTGCCTGTTCTGGTCAATATGTTGATCAGATGCTTGTCTTGAGAGATTCTGACAGACAGATGCTTTATTCCTCCATCACTGCATCACAACACATCTTTCATTTCATTTTGCCTCTTTCTTCCTTTGTTTGCATCATTTATCTTTTGAGTTGAATTTAATTTGAGCCTCATAATTTGTTTTATTGATCCGTACTATTTTTGTAGCCGCATCCTCTGCGTTTGTCTTTCTGTTGTATTGATTTATTTTTGCCTTATTTCTGTTGTTTTCTCCTCCTCCACATTCCTCAATTATCTTTCCTCTCTGTGTTGTATTTTCGACTCTTCCTCCTCCTCTCCTCTTCCTCATCTTCCTCATCTTCCTCCTCTCCTCCTCTTCCTCCTCCTCCTCTTCCTCCTCCTCTCCTCTTCCTCCCCCTCCTCTTCTGTTCCTCTTCCTCCTCTTCTCTTCCCTCTCTCCTCTTCCCCCTCTCCTCTTCCTCCTCTCCTCCTCTTCTTCCTCCTCCTCTTCTGTTTCTCCTCCTCCACCTCCCCTTCCTCCTGCTCCTCTTCCTTCTCCTCTTCCTCCTCATCTTCTCCTCTTCCTCCTCTTCCTCCTCATCTTCTCCTCTTCCTCCTCATCTTCTCCTCTTCCTCCCCTTCCTCCTCTCCTCTTCCTCTTCCTCCTCCTCTTCCTCTTTCTCCTCCTCTTCCTCCTCTTCTCCCCTTCCTCGTCCTCCTCTTCCTCCTCATCTTCCTCCTCCTCTTCTCCTCCTCCTCCTCCCCTTCCTCCTCTCCTCTTCCTCTTCCTCCTCCTCTTCTCCTACTCCTCTTCCTCCTCCTCTCCTCTTCCTCTTCCTCTTCCTCCTCCTCTTCTCCTACTCCTCTTCCTCCTCTCCTCTTCCTCTTCCTCTTCCTCCTCTTCCTCCTCCTCCTCTTCCTCCTCATTCTCCTCTTCTCCTCCTCCTCCCCTTCCTCCTCTCCTCTTCCTCTTCCTCCTCCTCCTCCTCTTCTTCCTCCTCCTCCTCTTCCTCTTCCTCCTCTCCTCTTCCTCTTCCTCCTCTTCTCCTACTCCTCTTCCTCCTCTCCTCCTCCTCCTCCTCCTCTCTTCCTCCTCTTCTCCTACTCCTCCTCCTCGTCCTTCTCTTCCTCCTCTTCCTCCTCCTCTTCTCCTACTCCTCCTCCTCTCCTCTTCCCCTTCCTCTTCTCCTCTTCCTCCTCTTCTCCTACTCCTCTTCCTCCTCCTCCTCCTCTTCCTCCTCATCTTCTCCTACTCCTCCTCCTCCTCCTCCCCTTCCTCCTCTCCTCTTCCTCCTCCTCTTCTCCTACTCCTCTTCCTCATCCTCCTCTTCCTCCTCCTCTTCTCCTCCTCCTCTTCCTCCTCTCCTCTTCCCCTTCCTCTTCTCCTCTTCCTCCTCTTCTCCTCCTCCTCTTCTCCTACTCCTCCTCCTCCTCCCCTTCCTCCTCTCCTCTTCCTCCTCCTCTTCTCCTCCTCCTCTTCCTCCTCCTCCTCTTCCTCTTCCTCTTCCTCCTCTCCTCTGCCTCTTCCTCCTCCTCTTTTCCTCCTCCTCCTCTTCCTCCTCCTCTTCTCCTACTCCTCCTCCTCTCCTCTTCCCCTTCCTCTTCTCCTCTTCCTCCTCTTCTCCTCCTCCTCTTCCTCCTCCTCCTCTTCCTCCTCATCTTCTCCTACTCCTCCTCCTCCTCCTCCCCTTCCTCCTCTCCTCTTCCTCCTCTTCTCCTACTCCTCTTCCTCCTCCTCCTCTTCCTCCTCCTCTTCTCCTCCTCCTCTTCCTCCTCTCCTCTTCCCCTTCCTCTTCTCCTCTTCCTCCTCTTCTCCTACTCCTCTTCCTCCTCCTCCTCCTCTTCTCCTACTCCTCCTCCTCCTCCCCTTCCTCCTCTCTTCTTCCTCCTCCTCTTCTCCTCCTCCTCTTCCTCCTCCTCCTCTTCCTCTTCCTCTTCCTCTTCCTCCTCTCCTCTGCCTCTTCCTCCTCCTCTTCTCCTCCTCCTCCTCTTCCTCCTCATCTTCCTCCTCCTCTCCTCCTCCGGTCAGAGCCCACGTCTCCTCCGGCTCAGGTCCGCTGCTCCTCCGTCAGCTCCTCCTCCCTGTCGGTGAGCTGGGCTCCGGCGCCGGAGGAGCAGCAGAACTCGCCGCTGCTCGGGTATGAGGTGTGTTATCAGCTCAGTGGCGGCGGAGACTTAGTGCAGACGCTGCGTCTGGAGCCGGACGCGGGACAGGCGCTCCTGAAGGGCCTGCGGCGATGGAGCTCATACCTCCTCACGGTGGCAGCGCTGACGGAGCAGGGCCTCGGACCCCAGAGCCCAGCCGTAGAGTGCAGAACCGATGAGGACGGTAAAATCAGTCAAACCTACAGCGCTTCATACAGTACAGATCGTGTCACAGTAATAAACAGGAGAATAACAGAATCAAACTTCATCAGATATGAGACGTTCAGATTCAGCAGTAAAGCATCTTTACAGAAGATCAAAGAGTCATTATTCTGATCAGTTATGAAACACTCATGTCTGCTGTGAAGGAGGTTCTTCAGCATTAGACCCCTCTTCTAATCTAGAGCTGATAGATTCTTCAGGTGCTTTTTTGTAGATCAATAAAGTTCAGTGTGTGCGTGTATCTGTGCATGTGTGTGTGTGTGTTCAGTGCCCGGAGCTCCACCCCGTCAGGTGGACGTCCAGCCGATAAACAGCACCTGTGTTAAAGTGTCGTGGCGCTCTGTGTTGCCGGGGCAACGGAACGGGCAGATCCGCGGTTACCAGGTTCATTACGCGCGTGTGGAGAACGGGGAGTCACACGGCCTGCCGCGCATCAGAGACATGATGCTGGACGACACCCAGGTGAGGTCGCGACCCCGGCACACCCTCAAACTGATTTACATAATCTGCCAATAATTCTTATCCAGCTGATTTTGCAGCATAGAAGAAAGTGAACGTACACAACAGTGAAGCAGAATAATAATTTTTCAACTGAATTTACAAATGGCCACATTCACTCTTATGATATATTGCTGTTAGGTGTGCTTTTGTAGTTTTTGGATCTTTATTCATTCATGTTTAATTTTTCATTCTATGTCTTGTTTCAGTCAGAAAGGATCATGTGACTGAAGGGAAATGTGTTTTGGATGCATGTGGCCATCAGCCTTACATAACACTTCAGTTCAGCCTTTGGATCATCATGATATTGCCTAAAACTAAGACAAAAATAAAGTAACAAATTGTTGAAAGCTAGCAGGCAGTATTGATTATGTTAGTATGGATTAATTATGTTAGTATGGATTGATTATGTTAGTATGGATTGATTATGTTAATGTGGATTGATTATGTTAGGATGGATTGATTATGTTAGTATGGATTGATTGTTAATGTGGATTGATTATGTTAGTATGGATTTATTATGTTAGTATGGATTGAGTATGTTAGTATGGATTGAGTATGTTAGTATGGATAGAGTATGTTAGTATGGATAGAGTATGTTAGTATGGATTGAGTATGTTAGTATGGATTGATTATGTTAGTATGCATTGAGTATGTTAGTATGGATTGATTATGTTAGTATTGATTGAGTATGTTAGTATGGATTGAGTAT
>NW_026606886.1:15000-20000 GCF_029890125.1 Rhinichthys klamathensis goyatoka
ACCCCACCCACAACCAACCCCACCCAACCAATCACAGTGGAGATGTGAATGTGGGCGGAGCACAGGTAACACTCAGCCAGCCGTTAGGGGGCGGAGTTTCGAGGTAAGTGACAGGTGTCAGTCACAGTCCATCGGAGGACGAGCACTTGAATTCATAGTAAGACTAGAGACGTTTTCTTTTCATCCTCTACTTTGAGTTCCTTCACTTCCTACATTTCCTAACACTTCCCAGTCCAGTTTGTGGTGTGGCACATATAAAATAAGTGTTTGTTTGTGTGTGTTTGGGGTTTATGTCTCACCTCTCGACTTCCTTCCTCCTGAATAACCTTGATCCGCAGCGAGTGAATGTGTGTCGGCTCTCGGTGGATCAGCCACACCTGTGTCCGCCATACCTTCAGCATCACACACACTATTCCCTGCACAGGCCTCGGCGCACGCGGCTCCCTCACCGCCCAGTGTGTGTGTGTGTGTGTGTGTGTGGAAGTTCTTTGAGTACGCCAGTCTCACGTGTTGTTCGTCTGTGTGTGTTTTCGGACAGACGTGCCGAGGAACTTCTCTGTGAATCTGGCGACGAAGACGAGTGTGTTGCTGACGTGGGAGTTCCCGGAGAACAGCGCCCCCTATCGCTTCACCGTGAGTTAGTTAAGTTATGTTGAAATGTGGGCGTGGCACTCAAACAAGGAGGTGTGTTTAAATACTATTGTGTGTGTGTGTGATGGGTAGGTTTAGGGGTTGGGTTAGTGTAAGGAGACAGAATATATAGTTTGTGCAGTATAAAAACCATTACGTCTATGGAGAGTCCCCACAAAGATAGCGAACGAGACGTGTGTGTGTGTGTGTGAGTCTGTGTGTGTGAGTGTGAGTGTGTGTGTGTGTGTGTGTGAGTGTGAGTGTGAGTGTGTGTGTGTGTGTGTGTGTGTGAGTGTGAGTGTGTGTGAGTGTGTGTGTGTGTGTGTGTGTGTGTGAGTGTGAGTGTGAGTGTGTGTGTGTGTGTGTGTGTGTGTGAGTGTGAGTGTGTGTGTGAGTGTGTGTGTGTGTGTGTGTGTGTGTGAGTGTGAGTGTGTGTGTGTGTGTGTGTGTGTGTGTGTGTGTGTGTGTGTGTGTGAGTGTGTGTATGTGTGTGTGTGTGTGTGTGAGTGTCATCAGAGAGGAAGTTATTGTCCAGCTAAAGTTAGTTTTGATTCACTTCCGTTGTAAAGATCATTAGTGATTAACTTAGCGGCCGCTAACACGACACCGCTCTACTGAAGACAGACACTGTTAATGTGTTCCGGCCGCTCATTCACACGACAGTGTTTGGAGGCTCTTGAGTTTCTGACTCTTGGAACGCTCCTCTGGTCCTCAGGTGGAGTATAACCGGCAGAAGATGGAGGTGGACGCTCGTCTGAGGAAAGCGGTGATTCCCAACCTTCAGCCGGACACCAGTTACGACTTCAAGATCACCAGTCCCGAGGGGAACATGGGAGGACTGAGACACCGCATCCACGCCAAGACCTCGCCACCCATCCTGATCCGCCGGCCCGAGCTGGACCTCACGCGAGAAGCCGAGGCCACAGTCACCATCATCCTGCCCTCGCTGGACACCCGGAGCCACGTCAGGTGCGGAGCTCACTCAGCACACACACGTCACGTCATGCTGGACATGCACACACACACGTCACGTCACGTCATGCAGGACATGCACACACACGTCACGTCACGTCATGCAGGACATGCACACACACACACACGTCATGTCACGTCATGCTGGACATGCACACACACACGTCACGTCACGTCATGCAGGACATGCACACACACGTCACGTCACGTCATGCAGGACATGCGCCCACACACACGTCATGTCACGTCATGCTGGACATGCACACACACACGTCACGTCACGTCATGCAGGACATGCGCCCACACACACGTCATGTCACGTCATGCTGGACATGCACACACACACGTCACGTCACGTCATGCAGGACATGCACACACACACACACGTCACGTCATGCAGGACATGCGCCCACACACACGTCATGTCACGTCATGCTGGACATGCACACACACACGTCACGTCACGTCATGCAGGACATGCGCCCACACACACGTCATGTCACGTCATGCTGGACATGCACACACACACGTCACGTCACGTCATGCAGGACATGCACACACACACACACGTCACGTCATGCAGGACATGCGCCCACACACACGTCACGTCACGTCATGCAGGACATGCACACACACACGTCACGTCACGTCATGCAGGACATGCACACACACACACACGTCACGTCATGCAGGACATGCGCCCACACACACGTCATGTCACGTCATGCTGGACATGCGCACACACACACGTCACGTCATGCAGGACATGCGCACACACACACGTCACGTCATGTTGGACATGCACACACACACACATCACGTCATGCAGGACATGCGCCCACACACACGTCATGTCACGTCATGCAGGACATGCGCCCACACACACGTCATGTCACGTCATGCTGGACATGCACACACACACGTCACGTCACGTCATGCAGGACATGCACACACACACACACGTCACGTCATGCAGGACATGCGCACACACACACGTCACGTCATGTTGGACATGCACACACACACACATCACGTCATGCAGGACATGCACACACACACGTCACGTCACGTCATGCAGGACATGCACACACACACGTCACGTCACGTCATGCAGGACATGCACACACACACGTCATGTCACGTCATGCTGGACATGCACACACACACGTCACGTCACGTCATGCAGGACATGCACACACACACACACGTCACGTCATGCAGGACATGCGCCCACACACACGTCACGTCACGTCATGCAGGACATGCACACACACGTCATGTCACGTCATGCAGGACATGCACACACACACACACACACGTCACGTCATGCAGGACATGCGCCCACACACACGTCATGTCACGTCATGCTGGACATGCGCACACACACACGTCACGTCATGCAGGACATGCGCACACACACACGTCACGTCATGCAGGACATGCACACACACACACGTCACGTCATGCTGGACATGCACACAAACACACGTCACGTCATGCAGGACATGCACACAAACACACGTCACGTCATGCAGGACATGCACACACGTTATTAGTGTGCAGCTCGTGTGCTTGATGAGATCCTGAGAACTAACTAACCCTCGTGTTGCGTCTGTGCCGGCAGGAACATCTATGTGGTGGTGGTTCCTCTGAAGAGAGCCCGCGGAGTGATCCGCCATCTGAAGAGCCCAGACGAGATGGACCTGGAGGAGGTACAGCCGCTCACTGTCGCATAGCGTTATCCGCTCACTGTCTTACTAGCGTTAGCCGCTCACTGTCTTACTAGCGTTAGCCGCTCACTGTCTTACTAGCGTTAGCCGCTCACTGTCTCACTAGCGTTAGCCGCTCACTGTCTTACTAGCGTTAGCCGCTCACTGTCGCATAGCGTTATCCGCTCACTGTCTCACTAGCGTTAGCTGCTCACTGTCTTACTAGCGTTAGCCGCTCACTGTCGCATAGCGTTATCCGCTCACTGTCTTACTAGCGTTAGCCGCTCACTGTCTTACTAGCGTTATCCGCTCACTGTCTTACTAGCGTTAGCCGCTCACTGTCTTACTAGCGTTAGCCGCTCACTGTCTTACTAGCGTTAGCCGCTCACTGTCTTACTAGCGTTAGCCGCTCACTGTCTTACTAGCGTTAGCCGCTCACTGTCTTACTAGCGTTAGCCGCTCACTGTCTTACTAGCGTTAGCTGCTCACTGTCTTACTAGCGTTAGCTGCTCACTGTCTTACTAGCGTTAGCCGCTCACTGTCTTACTAGCGTTAGCCGCTCACTGTCTTACTAGCGTTAGCTGCTCACTGTCTTACTAGCGTTAGCCGCTCACTGTCTTACTAGCGTTAGCTGCTCACTGTCTTACTAGCGTTAGCCGCTCACTGTCTTACTAGCGTTAGCCGCTCACTGTCTTACTAGCGTTAGCCGCTCACTGTCTCACTAGCGTTAGCCGCTCACTGTCTCACTAGCGTTAGCCGCTCACTGTCTCACTAGCGTTAGCCGCTCACTGTCTCACTAGCGTTAGCCGCTCACTGTCTCACTAGCGTTAGCCGCTCACTGTCTCACTAGCGTTAGCCGCTCACTGTCTCACTAGCGTTAGCCGCTCACTGTCTTACTAGCGTTAGCCGCTCACTGTCTTACTAGCGTTAGCCGCTCACTGTCTTACTAGCGTTAGCCGCTCACTGTCTTACTAGCGTTAGCCGCTCACTGTCTCACTAGCGTTAGCCGCTCACTGTCTCACTAGCGTTAGCCGCTCACTGTCTCGTCTCACTAGCGTTAGCTGCTCACTGTCTCACTAGCGTTAGCCGCTCACTGTCTCACTAGCGTTAACCGCTCACAGTCTCACTAGCGTTAGCCGCTCACTGTCTCACTAGCGTTAACCGCTAACAGTCTCACTAGCGTTAGCCGCTCACTGTCTCACTAGCGTTAGCCGCTCACTGTCTCGTCTCACTAGCGTTAGCCGCTCACTGTCTCACTAGCGTTAACCGCTCACTGTCTCGTCTCACTAGCGTTAGCCGCTCACTGTCTCACTAGCGTTAACCGCTCACAGTCTCACTAGCGTTAGCCACTCACTGTCTCACTAGCGTTAGCCGCTCACCTAGGCTTTTTATGAACTCAAAGGCGCCCGCGCGAGAAAAATAAATAACTAAATAACTGAGCGCATGGGTGGCGCGTTAACAGGCTAGCGAGTTACTAGCAAGTTGTGCTAACAATAACGGAAGCTAGCGATATCAGGTTAATCTGGGATGTTGGGTATGCTGTATTTAGTAGTATATAAACAACTAGAAATGATAGTAAATGATGGTTCAAAACAGAAAGAAATACGAAGCTAATACGAGGCTTAGACGGAGCTTACAGTCTCGAAGCAAACAAACTCACAGCAGTCGGCGAGGCAGACAGGAGCACTG
>NW_026606886.1:25000-110000 GCF_029890125.1 Rhinichthys klamathensis goyatoka
GTGTGTGTCCAAGCGCAGGTCCTTCATCAGATCTGGATACGGCCTGGATCCGGCGAACTGCGGTAAACCTCGGGATAAACAGAGAGACTAATATTAGCGTAATATAACGCGTAGCGTAGCCAATGCAGTGTTGACAGAACCGGGCTAATATGGTCATACTTCCTGGTTCTGGTAAGAACTCGAGCGGCTGCGTTTTGGACCAGCTGTAGTTTGTTTATTAAGCGTGCAGGGGAACCACCCAGTGTGTGTGTGTGTGTGTGTGTGTGTGTAGCATGTACAGAGTGAACAGCAGCGGTCCTAGTACTGAGCCTTGTGGTACGCCATACTGAACTTGTGATCGATAAGACATCTCTTCATTTACTGCTACAAACTGATAACGGTCAGATAAGTGTGATTTAAACCATGCTAGTGCAATTCCACTAATGCCAACATAATTTCTGAGTATTTTTAAAAGAATGTTGTGGTCAATGGTATCAAATGCAGCACTAAGATCGAGTAACACTAATAGAGAGATACAACCACGATCGGATGATAAGAGCAAATCATATTAACTAACATTAAGAAAGGTGTATAAATGCTGTATAAATATATTGTTTATTGTTAGTGTATATATTACATAGTAGTGTGTATATATATTGTTCATATTAACTAATGTTATCAAATAAGACTTTCATGTAAAGTGTTAAAAACATAAAATCATATGTAGCTTCATCAGAGCTGGACTAAATAAAAAACAAATCATCTTGCAGATTCTGGATGTAAACGTATGAACACATGCAGAAATATAGACACATACAGTCAGAAAAATAAACTTAATTCAAAGGGAAAACAAGATGGCATTGGCAGATATTTGTTCTTGTCTTAATCATAAACTAAGTGCACTTACTTAATATCTTCAGTCATTTTGCTTCTTCTCCAGTAAATGTCTCTTGATTTAAGAATGTTTAGATGTTTGTGCTGGAAAACGAGACAGAAACACTGAGGAGGAACATCATTTATTACAGTTTACATACAGTAGATGTACATTTAAACTGTCACTGGAAAGGGGGAATGGGTCAGCTTACATGCAACATGTGAAATAACTATAATCATAAATAAGGAAATATGCATAAATATGATCTGCTAGTTAGGAGAAGATGTTAACTGTGCAGGAATGGTTCCTGAAGCGCTGTGTCTATGACGACAGAGAGAATAACGTGTGATTAAATATGTAGGAAGCAGCTATTTCTGGACAGGAAGATAATAGAGTCTGAGCTGAAGACTCGATCAGACGAGCCGCTCACTGATCACGAGGACCGCAGGCAAGAGGACACATTCAGTTATCTTATCATATTTCATAGATGTCATGTACATTATGTGTATATGTGAATTTTTTTTCACTTTGTTAATAAAACTGTTTAATGTTAGTTCATTAGGTCCATTAACTTTTGATTTTAATCATGTATTAGTAAATGTTGAACACTTACTTTCCACAGACTGTGATGATGACACATTTCCAGTTATTAACATTGAACATCTAGCAAAGCTTTTTATATTTTCATTTTAAAGATGAATGTTTACAAAACTATACATTGTGTTTTCTTACCTTAACATTTAATTACGGTGAACTAGTTCATTCTGCTTCGTGTGTTTCTAATTCAGCCGCTCCGTCTCATATGAACTCTATCCTGGACATTGTCTTTTGCGTTTGGAGGAAATGTGAATGCAAAAATGTGATATTTTTCCGTTCACCGTTATATAAGTTTGCCCAACTATGATGAGTTCTGCTAAACCTGTGAATGAGAAAAGACTCCGTTAACACAGACATGCAGGAGTTTAGTAATAATGAATAATAGTGCAGTGATGATGATGATGATGAGGATGATGAAGACTCTGGAATCACACTGACTAAAACGTGACACAAATGAAAACTCGTTAACACTTTACAATAAGGTTCATTAGTTAACATTAGTTTACGTATTACATTACACACTCACACACACACAAACCTGCATGCACTCTCACACACACACACATACACACACTCACACACACACATACTCACTCACACACTAACACACACACACACACACACACACACGCTGTGGCAGGGATCTGTGTTTGCCAGATTGCTGGCGTGACCTTGCTGGTGCCGGGTGGGGGGAGCGGAAACATTGGGCCGGTCCGGATGATAAACCCTTGGGTCTGATCCATCCCGGCCCTCTCCCATTTACTCCGGAACAATCCAGTCCCGCGGGATCCGTTAAACTGTCCCCGATGAAGGAGAGCGTTATCAGCAGGTGTCATGTAGCGGCTGCATGCTAATGCACTATATTGATTTCTCTCTTTCTCTCTCTCTCTCTCTCTCTCTCTCTCTCTCTCTCTCTGTGTGTGTGTGTGTGTGTGTGTGTGTGTGTGTGTGTGTGCACGGCGCGGCGTCTGATGGGACTCCAGTAAACCCGACAGGTAAGTGAGATCTGATCCTCGTCACTGAGAGAAGATTAAAGCTCTTACAGAACACCTTCAGTCGCACTCAATCCCTCTAGCCGGCTTTATTTATGTTGTTCTGCTCTTTGATTTGATTTCTGTCCATTGAGTCTAGTTAATAACTGGAGTTTCTCCACATTGTGTGTGTGTGTGTGTGTGTGTGTGTGTGTTTTCACTCATTAGCAAACGCAAGGACTCTGAGCCGGGAACCAAATGTTTGCTGAACAATGCTGAGATGATGGCTCATCATCCCACCGACCCCGTGGAGATGAGACGCATCAACTTCCAGACACCAGGTGCACACACACACACACACACACACACACACACACACACTTGGGGTGTGGCTACTGTAGCAAAGGGAGAGTTAGGGGCGTGGCTACTGTAGCAGAGGGAGAGTTAGGGGAGTGGCTACTGTAGCAGAGGGAGAGTTTGGGGAGTGGCTACTGTAGCAGAGGGAGAGTTAGGGGAGTGGCTACTGTAGCAGAGGGAGAGTTTGGGGAGTGGCTACTGTAGCAGAGGGAGAGTTTGGGGAGTGGCTACTGTAGCAGAGGGAGAGTTTGGGGAGTGGCTACTGTAGCAGAGGGAGAGTTTGGGGAGTGGCTACTGTAGCAGAGGGAGAGTTTGGGGAGTGGCTACTGTAGCAGAGGGAGAGTTTGGGGAGTGGCTACTGTAGCAGAGGGAGAGTTAGGGGAATGGCTACTGTAGCAGAGGGAGAGTTTGGGGAGTGGCTACTGTAGCAGAGGGAGAGTTTGGGGAGTGGCTACTGTAGCAGAGGGAGAGTTTGGGGAGTGGCTACTGTAGCAGAGGGAGAGTTTGGGGAGTGGCTACTGTAGCAGACTGAGAGTTTGGGGAGTGGCTACTGTAGCAGAGGGAGAGTTTGGGGAGTGGCTACTGTAGCAGAGGGAGAGTTAGGGGAATGGCTACTGTAGCAGAGGGAGAGTTTGGGGAGTGGCTACTGTAGCAGAGGGAGAGTTTGGGGAGTGGCTACTGTAGCAGACTGAGAGTTTGGGGAGTGGCTACTGTAGCAGAGGGAGAGTTTGGGGAGTGGCTACTGTAGCAGAGGGAGAGTTTGGGGAGTGGCTACTGTAGCAGACTGAGAGTTTGGGGAGTGGCTACTGTAGCAGAGGGAGAGTTTGGGGAGTGGCTACTGTAGCAGAGGGAGAGTTTGGGGAGTGGCTACAGTAGCAGACTGAGAGTTTGGGGAGTGGCTAGTGTAGCAGACTGAGAGTTAGGGGAGTGGCTACTGTAGCAGAGGGAGAGTTAGGGGAGTGGCTACTGTAGCAGAGGGAGAGTTAGGGGAGTGGCTACTGTAGCAGAGGGAGAGTTTGGGGAGTGGATACTGTAGCAGAGGGAGAGTTAGGGGAGTGGCTACTGTAGCAGAGGGAGAGTTGGGGGCGTGGCTACTGTAGCAGACTGAGAGTTTGGGGAGTGGCTACTGTAGCAGAGGGAGAGTTTGGGGAGTGGCTACTGTAGCAGAGGGAGAGTTGGGGGCGTGGCTACTGTAGCAGACTGAGAGTTTGGGGAGTGGCTACTGTAGCAAAGGGAGAGTTTGGGAGTGGCTACTGTAGCAGAGGGAGAGTTAGGGGAGTGGCTACTGTAGCAGACTGAGAGTTTGGGGAGTGGCTACTGTAGCAGAGGGAGAGTTAGGGGTGTGGCTACTGTAGCAGAGGGAGAGTTTGAGGAGTGGCTACTGTAGCAGAGGGAGAGTTGGGGGCGTGGCTACTGTAGCAGACTGAGAGTTTGGGGAGTGGCTACTGTAGCAGAGGGAGAGTTTGGGGAGTGGCTACTGTAGCAGAGGGAGAGTTGGGGGCGTGGCTACTGTAGCAGACTGAGAGTTTGGGGAGTGGCTACTGTAGCAAAGGGAGAGTTTGGGAGTGGCTACTGTAGCAGAGGGAGAGTTAGGGGAGTGGCTACTGTAGCAGACTGAGAGTTTGGGGAGTGGCTACTGTAGCAGAGGGAGAGTTAGGGGAGTGGCTACTGTAGCAGAGGGAGAGTTTGGGGAGTGGCTACTGTAGCAGAGGGAGAGTTTGGGGAGTGGCTACTGTAGCAGACTGAGAGTTTGGGGAGTGGCTACTGTAGCAGAGGGAGAGTTTGGGGAGTGGCTACTGTAGCAGAGGGAGAGTTAGGGGAATGGCTACTGTAGCAGAGGGAGAGTTTGGGGAGTGGCTACTGTAGCAGAGGGAGAGTTTGGGGAGTGGCTACTGTAGCAGACTGAGAGTTTGGGGAGTGGCTACTGTAGCAGAGGGAGAGTTTGGGGAGTGGCTACTGTAGCAGAGGGAGAGTTTGGGGAGTGGCTACTGTAGCAGACTGAGAGTTTGGGGAGTGGCTACTGTAGCAGAGGGAGAGTTTGGGGAGTGGCTACTGTAGCAGAGGGAGAGTTTGGGGAGTGGCTACAGTAGCAGACTGAGAGTTTGGGGAGTGGCTAGTGTAGCAGACTGAGAGTTAGGGGAGTGGCTACTGTAGCAGAGGGAGAGTTAGGGGAGTGGCTACTGTAGCAGAGGGAGAGTTAGGGGAGTGGCTACTGTAGCAGAGGGAGAGTTTGGGGAGTGGATACTGTAGCAGAGGGAGAGTTAGGGGAGTGGCTACTGTAGCAGAGGGAGAGTTGGGGGCGTGGCTACTGTAGCAGACTGAGAGTTTGGGGAGTGGCTACTGTAGCAGAGGGAGAGTTTGGGGAGTGGCTACTGTAGCAGAGGGAGAGTTGGGGGCGTGGCTACTGTAGCAGACTGAGAGTTTGGGGAGTGGCTACTGTAGCAAAGGGAGAGTTTGGGAGTGGCTACTGTAGCAGAGGGAGAGTTAGGGGAGTGGCTACTGTAGCAGACTGAGAGTTTGGGGAGTGGCTACTGTAGCAGAGGGAGAGTTAGGGGTGTGGCTACTGTAGCAGAGGGAGAGTTTGAGGAGTGGCTACTGTAGCAGAGGGAGAGTTGGGGGCGTGGCTACTGTAGCAGACTGAGAGTTTGGGGAGTGGCTACTGTAGCAGAGGGAGAGTTTGGGGAGTGGCTACTGTAGCAGAGGGAGAGTTGGGGGCGTGGCTACTGTAGCAGACTGAGAGTTTGGGGAGTGGCTACTGTAGCAAAGGGAGAGTTTGGGAGTGGCTACTGTAGCAGAGGGAGAGTTAGGGGAGTGGCTACTGTAGCAGACTGAGAGTTTGGGGAGTGGCTACTGTAGCAGAGGGAGAGTTAGGGGTGTGGCTACTGTAGCAGAGGGAGAGTTTGAGGAGTGGCTACTGTAGCAGAGGGAGAGTTTGGGGAGTGGATACTGTAGTAGAGGGAGAGTTTGGGGAGTGGCTACTGTAGCAGAGGGAGAGTTTGGGGAGTGGCTACTGTAGCAGAGGGAGAGTTTGGGGAGTGGCTACTGTAGCAGAGGGAGAGTTTGGGGAGTGGCTACTGTAGCAGAGGGAGAGTTGGGGGCGTGGCTACTGTAGCAGACTGAGAGTTTGGGGAGTGGCTACTGTAGCAAAGGGAGAGTTTGGGAGTGGCTACTGTAGCAGAGGGAGAGTTGGGGGCGTGGCTACTGTAGCAGACTGAGAGTTTGGGGAGTGGCTACTGTAGCAAAGGGAGAGTTTGGGAGTGGCTACTGTAGCAGAGGGAGAGTTTGGGGAGTGGCTACTGTAGCAGAGGGAGAGTTAGGGGAGTGGCTACTGTAGCAGAGGGAGAGTTTGGGGAGTGGCTACTGTAGCAGAGGGAGAGTTAGGGGAGTGGCTACTGTAGCAGACTAAGAGTTAGGGGAGTGGCTACTGTAGCAGAGGGAGAGTTTGGGGAGTGGCTACTGTAGCAGAGGGAGAGTTTGGGGAGTGGCTAATGTAGCAGAGGGAGAGTTAGGGGAGTGGCTACTGTAGCAGGGGGAGAGTTTGGGGAGTGGCTACTGTAGCAGAGGGAGAGTTTGGGGAGTGGCTACTGTAGCAGACTGAGAGTTTGGGGAGTGGCTACTGTAGCAGAGGGAGAGTTTGGGGAGTGGCTACTGTAGCAGAGGGAGAGTTTGGGGAGTGGCTACTGTAGCAGACTGAGAGTTTGGGGAGTGGCTACTGTAGCAGAGGGAGAGTTTGGGGAGTGGCTACTGTAGCAGAGGGAGAGTTTGGGGAGTGGCTACTGTAGCAGACTGAGAGTTTGGGGAGTGGCTACTGTAGCAGAGGGAGAGTTTGGGGAGTGGCTACTGTAGCAGAGGGAGAGTTTGGGGAGTGGCTACTGTAGCAGAGGGAGAGTTGGGGGCGTGGCTACTGTAGCAGACTGAGAGTTTGGGGAGTGGCTACTGTAGCAAAGGGAGAGTTTGGGAGTGGCTACTGTAGCAGAGGGAGAGTTGGGGGCGTGGCTACTGTAGCAGACTGAGAGTTTGGGGAGTGGCTACTGTAGCAAAGGGAGAGTTTGGGAGTGGCTACTGTAGCAGAGGGAGAGTTTGGGGAGTGGCTACTGTAGCAGAGGGAGAGTTAGGGGAGTGGCTACTGTAGCAGAGGGAGAGTTTGGGGAGTGGCTACTGTAGCAGAGGGAGAGTTAGGGGAGTGGCTACTGTAGCAGACTAAGAGTTAGGGGAGTGGCTACTGTAGCAGAGGGAGAGTTTGGGGAGTGGCTACTGTAGCAGAGGGAGAGTTTGGGGAGTGGCTACTGTAGCAGAGGGAGAGTTAGGGGAGTGGCTACTGTAGCAGAGGGAGAGTTTGGGGAGTGGCTACTGTAGCAGAGGGAGAGTTTGGGGAGTGGCTACTGTAGCAGACTGAGAGTTTGGGGAGTGGCTACTGTAGCAGAGGGAGAGTTTGGGGAGTGGCTACTGTAGCAGAGGGAGAGTTTGGGGAGTGGCTTCTGTAGCAGACTGAGAGTTTGGGGAGTGGCTACTGTAGCAGAGTGAGAGTTTGGGGAGTGGCTACTGTAGCAGAGGGAGAGTTTGGGGAGTGGCTACTGTAGCAGACTGAGAGTTTGGGGAGTGGCTAGTGTAGCAGACTGAGAGTTAGGGGAGTGGCTACTGTAGCAGAGGGAGAGTTAGGGGAGTGGCTACTGTAGCAGAGGGAGAGTTAGGGGAGTGGCTACTGTAGCAGAGGGAGAGTTAGGGGAGTGGCTACTGTAGCAGAGGGAGAGTTTGGGGAGTGGATACTGTAGCAGAGGGAGAGTTAGGGGAGTGGCTACTGTAGCAGAGGGAGAGTTTGGGGAGTGGCTACTGTAGCAGAGGGAGAGTTGGGGGCGTGGCTACTGTAGCAGACTGAGAGTTTGGGGAGTGGCTACTGTAGCAGAGGGAGAGTTTGGGGAGTGGCTACTGTAGCAGAGGGATAGTTGGGGGCGTGGCTACTGTAGCAGACTGAGAGTTTGGGGAGTGGCTACTGTAGCAAAGGGAGAGTTTGGGAGTAGCTACTGTAGCAGAGGGAGAGTTAGGGGAGTGGCTACTGTAGCAGACAGAGTTTAGGGAGTGGCTACTGTAGCAGAGGGAGAGTTAGGGGTGTGGCTACTGTAGCAGAGGGAGAGTTTGAGGAGTGGCTACTGTAGCAGAGGGAGAGTTTGGGGAGTGGATACTGTAGCAGAGGGAGAGTTTGGGGAGTGGCTACTGTAGCAGAGGGAGAGTTTGGGGAGTGGCTACTGTAGCAGAGGGAGAGTTTGGGGAGTGGCTACTGTAGCAGAGGGAGAGTTTGGGGAGTGGCTACTGTAGCAGAGGGAGAGTTGGGGGCATGGCTACTGTAGCAGACTGAGAGTTTGGGGAGTGGCTACTGTAGCAAAGGGAGAGTTCGGGAGTGGCTACTGTAGCAGAGGGAGAGTTAGGGGAGTGGCTACTGTAGCAGAGGGAGAGTTGGGGGCGTGGCTACTGTAGCAGACTGAGAGTTTGGGGAGTGGCTACTGTAGCAAAGGGAGAGTTTGGGAGTGGCTACTGTAGCAGAGGGAGAGTTTGGGGAGTGGCTACTGTAGCAGAGGGAGAGTTTGGGGAGTGGCTACTGTAGCAGACTAAGAGTTTGGGGAGTGGGTACTGTAGCAGAGGGAGAGTTAGGGGAGTGGCTACTGTAGCAGAGGGAGAGTTTGGGGAGTGGCTACTGTAGCAAAGGGAGAGTTAGGGGAGTGGCTACTGTAGCAGAGGGAGAGTTAGGGGAGTGGCTAAAATATGCAGTATTTTTGTATTTCTGCTAGAGCCACTAGTGCTGCAGAAACAACATACTTCACCTTTAAGTTTTAGTTTATTAAAAGTCTGGGAATTTTAGTCTAGTTTAATTCAGAAGAAAAAGCTTGTCAATAAACACTTTTAAACACTAATAGTCAGCATTCTCACAATAACAGAATGATTCCTTCACTGAGCATTCTGAGATTGAAGAAGGCAGAATAACTTATCAGGATTGAATTATAGCCTCTGTAGGCAGCACACGAGGTGTTGTGACACTTACTAGGTGTTCCAGCTCTTCTGGTGACGGCACTCATGTGTGATTCACACGCACATACGGGTTTGTAGGCCATCTCCATGACGACAGCTGTGACCTTTGCCCCCGCAGGTATGATGAGTCACCCCCCCATCCCCATCTCTGATCTGCCCGAACACACGGAGCGCCTGAAGGCCAACGACAACCTGCATCTGTCACAGGAGTACGAGGTGAGGAACGCAGAGAGACAGGGGAGATAGAGTGACCTTCATCACATGTTCTGTTCTTCAGACGGTGTTTTATTAACTAGAGTTGTGTGTGTGTGTGTGTGTGTGTGTGTGTGAGTGTGTGTGTGTGTGTGTGTGTGGATAGGAAGGTGTTAAGTTAATGCTGTTAGACACGTTTGGTGTGAGTCCTCTTACTGTCTCATGCTGCAAAAGAACAAAACAGACATCAAACAGCAGAAAGATAGATAGATAGATAGATAGATAGATAGATAGATAGATAGATAGATAGATAGATAGATAGATAGATAGATAGATAGATAGATAACTCTCTCACTCTCTCTCTTTCTCTCTCTCAGTCGATTGATCCTGGTCAGCAGTTCACATGGGAACACTCGAACCTGGAGGTGAACAAGCCGAAGAACCGCTACGCTAACGTGATCGCGTACGACCACACGCGTGTGATCCTCGCGCCGGCAGACGGTACGAACACCGACTCTCATCAGACTGTGTGTGTGTGTGTGTGTGTCCGGACCGGGCGTTCTGCTCTTCCATGAGTCAATGATCTACTGGAAGACTATATAAACGACACACTTCACATTCCCTGTTCTCTCCGCTAGGCATTATGGGTAGTGACTACATCAACGCGAACTACATCGACGGCTACCGGAAGCAGAACGCGTACATCGCCACGCAGGGGCCGCTGCCCGAGAGCTTCGGGGACTTCTGGAGGATGGTGTGGGAGCAGAGAGCCGCGTCCGTCGTCATGATGACCAAACTCGAGGAGAAGTCGCGGGTGAGAGAGAGAGGCCAGTTATCATGAACTCACTGCTTGTTCTTCACTGTTATTGTGAAGTGTGCTTGAGCTCGAGAAAGGCACTATGTAAATTAAACATTGTTATTTAAGAGCCGTTGTGCCGCTGCTTATATTGATCACACAGTAAAACTGCCCAAACCCAGTGTGTGTGAGAGTCTGAAGCGTCACTGGTGGCCGTCGTCCGGCTCCACTTCACACACGCAGAGACAGAGGATTATAGGATGAGCTCGTTTATACCACACTTTATTACACGGCTCTGTGGAATACTTGATTCCAGTGCTATACACTCGCTAGAAACCGTTTCTCTTCGTGGAAGTTTTGCTTTTGGTGAGCTAATAAAATATTAAAACTCGAATCAATATTTTGTGTACAGTTATTTAATTATGCCATCCAGTATCGTGGACTCGCTCTCTCTTGTTTCATACAAACGCAGCGGCGGCCATTTTATGACTATTGTTTTGTACACTGTTGGATTATAAAATACAAACAGGTACGATTTTAAAACAGTTTAATCTGAAATCAATATCTCTGATCTGCATAATTATTTGTGTTGAAATGCTGTGTAATAAGTGTTCTGACTGTATACCGTATCTCTTAAATGTCCGCTTCGCGTCGGGGTCTTCATCACCCTGTCGGGGGTTATTCTGAGATAACAACCGGCGGGATGAACATTATTCCTTACATATTCAACAGGAAGAACAGCAGTAACACGTCATCACACTATTGCTACATCATCACGCTATTGCTACATCATCACGCTATTGCTACATCATTACGCTATTGCTACATCATCACGCTATTGCTACATCATCACGCTATTCCTACATCATCACGCTATTGCTACATCATTACGCTCTTGCTACATCATTACGCTATTGCTACATCATTACGCTCTTGCTACATCATCACGCTATTGCTACATCATTACGCTCTTGCTACATCATCACGCTATTGCTACATCATTACGCTATTGCTACATCATCACGCTATTGCTACATCATTACGCTCTTGCTACATCATCACGCTATTGCTACATCATCACGCTATTGCTACATCATTACGCTCTTGCTACATCATCACGCTATTGCTACATCATTACGCTATTGCTACATCATTACGCTATTGCTACATCATTACGCTATTGCTACATCATTACGCTATTGCTACATCATTACGCTATTGCTACATCATCACGCTATTGCTACATGATCACGCTATTGCTACATCATTACGCTATTGCTACATCATTACGCTATTGCTACTGCATCATCACGCTATTGCTACATCATCACGCTATTGCTACATCATCACGCTATTGCTACATCATTACGCTCTTGCTACATCATCACGCTATTGCTACATCATCACACTATTGCTACATCATTACGCTCTTGCTACATCATCACGCTATTGCTACATCATTACGCTATTGCTACATCATTACGCTATTGCTACATCATTACGCTATTGCTACATCATCACGCTATTGCTACATGATCACGCTATTGCTACATCATTACGCTATTGCTACATCATTACGCTATTGCTACATCATTACGCTATTGCTGCATCATCACGCTATTGCTACATCATCACGCTATTGCTACAACATTACACTATTGCTACATCATTACGCTATTTCCTACATCATTACGCTATTGGTACATCATTACGCTATTGCTACATCATTACGCTATTGCTACGCTATTGCTACATCATCACGCTATTGCTACATCATCACGCTATTGCTACAACATTACACTATTGCTACATCATTACGCTATTGCTACATCATTACGCTATTGCTACAACATTACACTATTGCTACATCATCACGCTATTGCTACATCATTACGCTATTGCTACATCATTACGCTATTGCTACATCATCACGCTATTGCTACATCATTACGCTATTGCTACATCATTACGCTATTGCTACATCATCACGCTATTGCTACATCATTACGCTATTGCTACATCATTACGCTATTTCTACATCGAGCTCAATCGGGTCGATTAAGCAGTTTACATGAAGGCTTTCAGTGCGATTGAGCCATCAATACATTACTAACGGATGATTTGGTTCAGCTGATCTTCATGTCATGTGTTCCTCTGGTTTAGATCAAGTGTGACCAGTACTGGCCCAGCCGCGGCACGGACTCGTACGGGGCGGTTCAGGTCTCTCTGCTGGACACCATGGAGCTGGCCACGTTCTGTGTGCGAACCTTCTCTCTGCATAAGGTGAGGCGCGCTCACGTCTATATGAGTGCAGCGGTTTACACAGCTCACGGTTTACACAGCTCACGGTTTACATAGCTCACGGTTTACACAGCTCACGGTTTACACAGCTCACGGTTTACACAGCTCACGGTTTACACAGCTCACGGTTTACACAGCTCACGGTTTACACAGCTCACGGTTTACACAGCTCACGGTTTACGTAGCTCGCGGTTTACACAGCTCACGGTTTACATAGCTCACGGTTTACACAGCTCACGGTTTACACAGCTCACGGTTTACACAGCTCACGGTTTACGTAGCTCGCGGTTTACATAGCTCACGGTTTACATAGCTCATGGTTTACATAGCTCACGGTTTACACAGCTCGCGGTTTACACAGCTCACGATTTACACAGCTCACGGTTTACGTAGCTCGCGGTTTACACAGCTCACGGTTTACATAGCTCACGGTTTACGTAGCTCGCGGTTTACATAGCTCACGGTTTACATAGCTCACGGTTTACATAGCTCACGGTTTACACAGCTCACGGTTTACACAGCTCACGGTTTACATAGCTCACGGTTTACACAGCTCACGGTTTACACAGCTCACGGTTTACACAGCTCACGGTTTACGTAGCTCACGGTTTACACAGCTCACGGTTTACACAGCTCACGGTTTACACAGCTCACGGTTTACATAGCTCACGGTTTACATAGCTCACGGTTTACACAGCTCACGGTTTACACAGCTCACGGTTTACACAGCTCACGGTTTACACAGCTCACGGTTTACACAGCTCGCGGTTTACACAGCTCACGGTTTACACAGCTCACGGTTTACACAGCTCACGGTTTACACAGCTCGCGGTTTACACAGCTCACGGTTTACACAGCTCACGGTTTACATAGCTCACGGTTTACACAGCTCACGGTTTACGTAGCTCACGGTTTATGTAGCTCACGGTTTACACAGCTCGCGGTTTACGTAGCTCACGGTTTACGTAGCTCGCGGTTTACATAGCTCACGGTTTACATAGCTCACGGTTTACACAGCTCACGGTTTACGTAGCTCACGGTTTACACAGCTCACGGTTTACACAGCTCACGGTTTACGTAGCTCACGGTTTACGTAGCTCGCGGTTTACGTAGCTCACGGTTTACATAGCTCACGGTTTACACAGCTCACGGTTTACACAGCTCACGGTTTACGTAGCTCACGGTTTACGTAGCTCGCGGTTTACACAGCTCACGGTTTACGTAGCTCACGGTTTACACAGCTCACGGTTTACGTAGCTCACGGTTTACACAGCTCACGGTTTACACAGCTCACGGTTTACACAGCTCACGGTTTACACAGCTCACGGTTTACACAGCTCACGGTTTACACAGCTCACGGTTTACATAGCTCATGGTTTACACAGCTCACGGTTTACGTAGCTCGCGGTTTACATAGCTCACGGTTTACATAGCTCACGGTTTACACAGCTCACGGTTTACGTAGCTCACGGTTTACACAGCTCACGATTTACACAGCTCACGGTTTACGTAGCTCGCGGTTTACACAGCTCACGGTTTACGTAGCTCGCGGTTTACACAGCTCACGGTTTACATAGCTCACGGTTTACATAGCTCACGGTTTACACAGCTCACGGTTTACACAGCTCACGGTTTACACAGCTCGCGGTTTACACAGCTCACGGTTTACATAGCTCACGGTTTACATAGCTCACGGTTTACACAGCTCACGGTTTACGTAGCTCACGGTTTACACAGCTCACGGTTTACAAAGATCACGGTTTACACAGCTCACGGTTTACACAGCTCGCGGTTTACAAAGCTCACGGTTTACACAGCTCACGGTTTACATAGCTCACGGTTTACACAGCTCACGGTTTACACATCTCACGGTTTACACAGCTCGCGGTTTACACAGCTCACGGTTTACATAGCTCACGGTTTACACAGCTCACGGTTTACACAGCTCACGGTTTACACAGCTCGCGGTTTACACAGCTCACGGTTTACATAGCTCACGGTTTACATAGCTCACGGTTTACACAGCTCACGGTTTACGTAGCTCACGGTTTACACAGCTCACGGTTTACAAAGATCACGGTTTACACAGCTCACGGTTTACACAGCTCGCGGTTTACAAAGCTCACGGTTTACACAGCTCGCGGTTTACACAGCTCACGGTTTACACAGCTCACGGTTTACGTAGCTCACGGTTTACAAAGCTCACGGTTTACAAAGCTCACGGTTTACACAGCTCACGGTTTACACAGCTTGCGGTTTACAAAGCTCACGGTTTACACAGCTCACGGTTTACACAGCTCACGGTTTACACAGCTCACGGTTTACGTAGCTCACGGTTTACACAGCTCACGGTTTACACAGCTCACGGTTTACACAGCTCACGGTTTACAAAGCTCACGGTTTACAAAGCTCACGGTTTACACAGCTCACGGTTTACACAGCTCACGGTTTACACAGCTCACGGTTTACACAGCTCACGGTTTACGTAGCTCACGGTTTACAAAGCTCACGGTTTACAAAGCTCACGGTTTACACAGCTCACGGTTTACACAGCTCGCGGTTTACAAAGCTCACGGTTTACACAGCTCACGGTTTACACAGCTCACGGTTTACACAGCGTACGGTTTACGTAGCTCACGGTTTACACAGCTCACGGTTTACACAGCTCACGGTTTACACAGCTCACGGTTTACAAAGCTCACGGTTTACACAGCTCACGGTTTACACAGCTCACGGTTTACACAGCTCACGGTTTACACAGCTCGCGGTTTACACAGCTCGCGGTTTACACAGCTCACGGTTTACACAGCTCGCGGTTTACAAAGCTCACGGTTTACACAGCTCACGGTTTACACAGCTCACGGTTTACACAGCTCACGGTTTACACAGCTCACGGTTTACACAGCTCACGGTTTACACAGCTCACGGTTCGGTTAGTCTCATGGTTTAAGTTCACGGTTTCTGCAAGGTTCGGTGTGTGCTGTGTTCAGGGAAAAGAGGACTACTGTTGAAATAAAAATAAAGAAAATAAGAACAAATAATCAAACTACAAGCAACAGCACAAATAAATACAATATACAATAGATACTAATAAAATAAACTGTTCTTTTCAGGTTTTTCAGGCAGGTCTAACGGTAGTTTTCAGGTACAGAAATTGAATAAAGTGATCAAATGTAAAATAACTTTGCAAAAGTTTTTAAAAGTTACAAAAGCTATTCAATCCAGAGCTTTGAGTGATTTCCTTGTCTTTTGTTGTTTGATTAACATTAAATACCCAGACTGCAGTAATATTAGGCTGCTGTCCCTTTAAGAGATAACGCACTGGTCCAGTTCACTGATGCTGATACACGTGCGCTGTCTTCCTCCACTGTGTAAGGCATAACAGACCGTCTGCTAGGATTCTCATCAAGAGTGACTCTGACCCTGGTGTTTTCCTCATCAGAACGGGTGTAACGAGAAGCAGTGTGTGTGTGTGTGTGTGTGTGTGTCGTACAGTGTGTGTGTGTGTGTGTGAGGGACTCTGACCCTGGTGTTTTCCTCATCAGAACGGGTGTAATGAGAGGCAGTGTGTGTGTGTGTGTGTGTGTGTGTGTGTCGTACAGTGTGTGTGTTTGTGTGTGTGTGTGTGAGGGAGTCTGACCCTGGTGTTTTCCTCATCAAAACGGGTGTAACGAGAGGCAGTGTGTGTGTGTGTGTGTGTGTGTGTGTGAGACTCTGACCCTGGTGTTTTCCTCATCAGAACGGGTGTAACTAGAGGAAAGGCAGTGTGTGTGTCGTACAGTGTGTGTGTGTGTGTGTGTGTGTCGTACAGTGTGTGTGTGTGTGTGTGTGTGTGTGTCGTACAGTGTGTGTGTGTGTGTTGTACAGTGTGTGTGTGTGTGTGTGTGTGTGTGTGTGTGTGTGTGTGTGAGTGACTCTGACCCTGGTGTTTTCCTCATCAGAACGGCTGTAACGAGAGGAGGGAAGTCCGACAGTTCCAGTTTACAGCTTGGCCCGACCACGGCGTTCCCGAATATCCCACTCCATTCCTGGCCTTCCTCCGCAGGGTGAAAGCCTGCAACCCTCCCGACGCCGGCCCCGTCATCGTCCACTGCAGGTCAGAGTTCAAGTCCAACCTTCATTTATACAGCGCTTTTAACAATACGGGCTGCCTCAAACAGCTTTACGGCGAAAGACATGATAAGATAGCTGTGAGCAAAAACACGTCGTTTTAGTGTGTGTGCCTTTAAATGCAAATGAGCTTTAGCTCCGCCTCCGTTCAGAAGAGGGCGGAGCTTCAGAGACTCCGGCAATAACAACACAGGCCGATCTCACTGATCCAGAGTCAGGAGTAACAGCAGCGAGTGCAGCCTTACGGAGAGACTCAGGGAGAGCTTCACTTTTACACGTTTCTGAATGTTAGCGGAGACATTTCTGTAGTTGTTGTGGAGTTACACTGATCATCTCCTCATCATGTTGAACTCTTCCACAAGTGTCCACAGTTCCTGAGGTGTTTATAAGACAGCGCTGACATGTTCTGGTCAATAGTGTTCAGTGTCGTCTGTGCTCGACCACAGAACAGTTTCAGGCTTTGCTGGATCTTCTCCAGTGCGTTAGAACTGGTCTCTGTTGGCGCTCGCCGAACCCACTGGTCACTGGTGTGTGTAAACGTGCAGATTAAGGGCCGGGAATATTATAATAAGATCCTCTTCATACGGCAGAAGGAGAGAAATCTGATCGGCTTATTTTAGACATGCTCTCAGAGAAAGCCTCACCAGAACACAGTTACTGGGTTTCACTGATCACGTGTTCTGTGTCGGCAGAAGAACCCGATTACAGCGCTCACACACGGAGAAAGCCAGATTTTCATGATATGTCACCTTTAAAGTAACAGAGTGTTTAGGCTTTACAGCAGATCTAGAATAAAGTTATTGTCCAGATAAAGTTAGTTTTGATTGATTCACTTCCATTGTAAAGATCATTAGTGATTAACTTAGCGGCCGCTAACACGACACCGCTCTACTGAAGACAGACACTGTTAATGTGTTCCGGCCGCTCATTCACACACAGTGTTTGAGCTCGAGAACACACACTCTGAAACAGGGTCCAAGTTTAGAAAACGTGATCATCTCTGTGTAAACTTCAAAAACATAAATCTGTGAAACGCTGGCGGCGCACATGCGTATCACGTGTTTAGTCTATAGGTGTGTGTGTGTTTGAATATATATATGTGTGCGCAGGCGTGTCTTTCTTTACAAAGTGACATCGCCAAATTGCTTGTCTGGCCTTAAAAATGTATAATACAGAATTTGTAGTTGTTTCCGCGGATGTGAACTGGAATCATTGATGATGTGTGTCTGGACAGAGGAGAAGAGGAGGCGTTCACAGGGAGAGACTAGCATTAGCATTAGCGTAGAGGCCGTTCTTCTCGTGATGCAGCGAGTACATCGGGTGTTCAAGCCTTCACTGGCTCTCGAACGCTTCTGTTCCACATCGATCCGTGCGTCTTCCCCGGGCCGAGGAGAACGCGCTGTAAACACTGGTGTGTGTGTGTGTGTGTGTGTGTGTGTGTTATTCCCTCTCGAACGCTCCAGCTTGCAGGGTAAGACTCTTCTGCTTGTTATATAAGAGTTGCTGTATTCCTGCCTTTATTGAGGCTCTCGAGACGAAACTAGTGTGTCCTCAAAGCTCAGACAAACGCTCGTGAAGCTTCAAAGCTGGAGAATCATTCGCTTCAGATCCAGAGTCGCACGATTCCAGTAAACGTGGATTTTGTTTCGTCATAACTGATTAGAAGCGTTTCATGAGGGCGATGATCTCGGTGAACCCATAAACCAGCATTTATATGGTTTATACCTGATCTCAGATCAGTTTTAGACATTTGTAGACATTTTTAACACACATTTGTATAATAAGAAGTAAGAGTTGTAGTTAATAGACTATTATTGGCCTTTAAAAAGCCCTACAATTTAATTAAAAAGCACATATTATACATGCACTTAATATTTAATGGTATTAGATGGTTTGTTAATTGCTGTTAAAAAAATTATTTTCAGTAAAACATTTGCAATTGTTTTTAAAAGGTGTTTTTACATGCAGTTTTCGTTGCATTTACACCGTCTGACCAGCAGGAGTCGCCAGCGTGTGCCGCTCACACCGACTCAAAACAGGGAATCATTTTGAGAACCAATTGGTTCAATTGATTCAGAGTTTCTCCCATCACTATCAGAGATTCATCTGGTGCTGATCTGAACCTCACAGCTTCAGGTTCTGGTTCTGGTCTCGACCGGGTCTCTGACTCGCTGAGGTTCTGCTGGGATTCACTGGGTTCATTGAGGACGAGGGTTTGTGAAAGTGAGCTGAAGTTCAGAAGATTCAACCTTTTGCTGCAGTGCAGTGTGATGTTGCTGACCAGTGTCTGTGGTCTCAATACTGATGCTCACACACACACACACACACACACACACACACACTCACTCACTCACTCACTCACTCACACACACACACACACACACACACACACACACACACACACACTCACTCACTCACTCACTCAAACTCACTCTCTCTCACACACACACTCACACACTCACTTTCTCTCTCACACACACACACACACACACAGACACACACACACACACTCACTCACAAACACACACACACACTCACACACACACTTTCACAGCAGTCAGATTACACACACGACAGCAGTGTTTCCTCATGCATGTTCAGCACACAGACTGTAAAGATGGCCGACGCTCCTTCACTCTCTTCCATCGGTGAAAAGTGAAGCCGCCAAAGTCCTAATATGGCGCTGACATCTTGCACTGATTTGTGTTGATATACTGGGACCAGCCACCGGGGGGCGATCGAGACTCAGGGTTTATGAGTTATACTGGGACCAGCCACCGGGGGGCGATCGAGACTCAGGGTTTATGAGCTATACTGGGACCAGCCACCGGGGGGCGATCGAGACTCAGGGTTTATGAGTTATACTGGGACCAGCCACCGGGGGGCGATCGAGACTCAGGGTTTATGAGCTATACTGGGACCAGCCACCGGGGGGCGATCGAGACTCAGGGTTTATGAGCTATACTGGGACCAGCCACCGGGGGGCGATCGAGACTCTGGGTTTATGAGCTATACTGGGACCAGCCACCGGGGGGTGATCGAGACTCAGGGTTTATGAGCTATACTGGGACCAGCCACCGGGGGGCGATCGAGACTCAGGGTTTATGAGCTATACTGGGACCAGCCACCGGGGGGCGATCGAGACTCAGGGTTTATGAGCTATACTGGGACCAGACACCGGGGGGCGATCGAGACTCAGGGTTTATGAGCTATACTGGGACCAGCCACCAGGAGGCGATCGAGACCAAGGGTTAGTGAGTTATACTGGGACCAGCCACCGGGGGGCGATCGAGACTCAGGGTTTATGAGCTATACTGGGACCAGCCACCGGGGGGTGATCGAGACTCAGGGTTTATGAGCTATACTGGGACCAGCCACAGGGGGGCGATCGAGACTCAGGGTTTATGAGCTATACTGGGACCAGCCACCGGGGGGCGATCGAGACTCAGGGTTTATGAGCTATACTGGGACCAGCCACCGGGGGGCGATCGAGACTCAGGGTTTATGAGCTATACTGGGACCAGCCACCGGGGGGCGATCGAGACTCAGGGTTTATGAGCTATACTGGGACCAGCCACCGGGGGGCGATCGAGACTCAGGGTTTATGAGCTATACTGGGACCAGCCACCGGGGGGCGATCGAGACTCAGGGTTAATGAGCTATCCCACGATTCTCTGTTGTGTTAGATGGAAGCGTCTGTGAGTCTGATATCAGACAGTTTTTGGATTAGTAACCAGAAACAGATCAGGGAAATTACACCGTAGTAAAACCCAGCTGTTTTCCATGTGTGTGTGTGTGTGTGTGTCTCAGCGCCGGCGTGGGCCGCACCGGCTGCTTCATCGTGATCGACGCCATGCTGGAGCGGCTCCGCCACGAGCGCGTGGTGGACGTGTACGGTCACGTGACCCTGATGCGCTCGCAGCGGAACTACATGGTCCAGACGGAGGACCAGTACGGCTTCATCCACGAGGCGCTGCTGGAGGCCGTGGCCTGCGGGAACACTGAGGTCGCGGCCCGGAGCCTGTGCTCGTACATACAGACGCTCGCGCAGGTGGAGCCCGGAGAACACGTCAGCGGGATGGAGCTCGAGTTCAAGGTGCGGGAGTCTGGGATTCAGTCGAGTCAATTTGGTCCTGTGTCAGATTTAGTTTAATTATATTTAGTCAGTGTTGGGGAAAGTTACTTTTAAAAGTAATGCATTACAATATTGTGTTACTCCCAAAAAACTAATTGTGTTTCTTAGTTACTTTTTATGAAAAGTAATGCATTACAATATTGTGTTACTCCCAAAAAAGTAACTGTTACTTAGTTACTTTTTATGAAAAGTAATGCATTACAATATTGTGTTACTCCCAAAAAAGTAACTAATTGCGTTACTTAGTTACTTTTTATGAAAAGTAATGCATTACAATATTGTGTTACTCCCAAAAAAGTAACTAATTGCGTTACTTAGTTACTTTTTATGAAAAGTAATGCGTTACAATATTGTGTTACTCCCAAAAAAGTAACTAATTGCGTTACTTAGTTACTTTTTATGAAAAGTAATGCATTACAATATTGTGTTACTCCCAAAAAAGTAACTAATTGCGTTACTTAGTTACTTTTTATGAAAAGTAATGCGTTACAATATTGTGTTACTCCCAAAAAAGTAAATAATTGCGTTACTTAGTTACTTTTTATGAAAAGTAATGCGTTACAATATTGTGTTACTCCCAAAAAAGTAAATAATTGCGTTACTTAGTTACTTTTTATGAAAAGTAATGCGTTACAATATTGTGTTACTCCCAAAAAAGTAAATAATTGCGTTACTTAGTTACTTTTTATGAAAAGTAATGCATTACAATATTGTGTTACTCCCAAAAAAGTAACTAATTGCGTTACTTAGTTACTTTTTATGAAAAGTAATGCATTACAATATTGTGTTACTCCCAAAAAAGTAACTAATTGCGTTACTTAGTTACTTTTTATGAAAAGTAATGCATTACAATATTGTGTTACTCCCAAAAAAGTAACTAATTGCGTTACTTAGTTACTTTTTATGAAAAGTAATGCGTTACAATATTGTGTTACTCCCAAAAAAGTAACTAATTGCGTTACTTAGTTACTTTTTATGAAAAGTAATGCATTACAATATTGTGTTACTAAAAAGTAACTAATTGCGTTACTTAGTTACTTTTTATGAAAAGTAATGCGTTACAATATTGTGTTACTCCCAAAAAAGTAAATAATTGCGTTACTTAGTTACTTTTTATGAAAAGTAATGCGTTACAATATTGTGTTACTCCCAAAAAAGTAAATAATTGCGTTACTTAGTTACGTTTTATGAAAAGTAATGCATTACAATATTGTGTTACTCCCAAAAAAGTAAATAATTGCGTTACTTAGTTACTTTTTATGAAAAGTAATGCATTACAATATTGTGTTACTCCCAAAAAGGTAACTAATTGCGTTACTTAGTTACTTTTTATGAAAAGTAATGCATTACAATATTCCGTTACTCCCAAAAAAGTAACTAATTGTGTTACTTAGTTACTTTTTATGAAAAGTAATGCGTTACAATATTGTGTTACTCCCAAAAAAGTAAATAATTGCGTTACTTAGTTACTTTTTATGAAAAGTAATGCATTACAATATTGTGTTACTCCCAAAAAAGTAAATAATTGCGTTACTTAGTTACTTTTTATGAAAAGTTATTCGTTACATTACTTTACCGTTACTTTTTCTCACCTGGACTGGGCTTGCTTGTTTGTTTTTTAATAACATCAAAAAAAACTTCTATTTTTGGGCAAATGTAAAGGCCCTTTATTAAGTCACCTTTTATTTATATAGTGCTTTTTACAATACAGATTGTTTTAAAGCAGCTTTACATTAAAATTCAGTCTACTAATAGTAGTGATATTGTACTTTGTACTTTTTCACACATCACATGTGTTTCTCCTCAATAAACAAGCAACAATATAGACGACTGGTCAAAGGATTGTAATTAATAAAGATATTTAGTCTCTTCCACTTACCAAAGCTGCGTGTATTTGAACAAAAATACAGTAAAACAGTGTAATATTACTCCAGTGTAGATCAGCTGTTTTCTATGTGAATATACAGTATAGTGTAATTTATTCCTGTGATTTTCAGCATCATTACTCCAGTCTTCAGTGTCACATGATCCTTCAGAAATCACTCTAATATGAGGATCTGATGATCAAGAAACATTTATGATTATTATCAGTGTTGAAAGTTCAAAAGAACAGCATTTATTTGAAATCTTTTGTAACATTATAAATGTCTTTACTCTCAATTTGAGCAATTGAATGTGTCCTTGTTAAATAAAAGTATTTTTATTTTAATTTGACCACAAACTTTTAAATGGAAGTGAATCACAGTTTACATTCAAATATGAAGGAGCAAAAAATGCACTCAACAAGAGTAATAAACGTTTCTTGAGCATCAGATCCTCATATTAGAGTGATTTCTGAAGGATCATGTGACACTGAAGACTGGAGTAATGATGCTGGAAATCACAGGAATAAATTACACTATACTGTATATTCACATAGAGAACAGCTGATTTACACTGGAGTAATATTACACTGTTTTTCTGTCTTGGTGAGCAGAAGAGACTTTCAGAAACATTAAAAATTATACTCATTCTAAACCTTTGACCAGTAGTGTATATACAGTACATCATTTCCATACAATAAATAACAATGGTTTGTTAATTTGTTTATTATAACACTGTTTGTTTAGATCACCGGAATTTGAACATGTAATTAACATTTTTATGATGAATTTTCATATTAAATGCACATCTATTTGAGATTGAAAGTTTGCTAAGTGCATAAACTGTTGTGATAATCCGCCAAAAAAATCATGAAGTGTTTCCAGGACAGTTTTAATGTGACTTTCATATAACACGCATAAGTTTAAATCCGTGTCCTTATTGTGATGCGTTTGTGTCCGTCAGCGTCTGGCCAACACTAAAGCACACACCTCCAGGTTCGTCAGTGCTAATCTGCCCTGCAACAAGTTCAAGAACCGGCTGGTGAACATCATGCCGTACGAAACCACACGCGTGTGTCTGCAGCCAATCAGAGGCCTGGAAGGGTCCGACTACATCAACGCCAGCTTCATCGACGGATACAGGTAGAGTTCCCCGACTCTATCAGACGAGAGCAGAACCTGAGCTGAGCTGATCTGAGTGTGTGTGTGTGTGTGTGTGTGTGTTCAGGCAGCAGAAAGCGTATATCGCCACGCAGGGGCCGCTGGCGGAGACAACGGAGGACTTCTGGAGGACCCTGTGGGAACACAACTCCACCATCGTGGTCATGCTGACCAAACTGCGTGAGATGGGACGGGTGAGACCTGAGAGCAAGACACGCGCTCTTCTGCTTTTAATTTACTCCTGTGTCAGATTTAGTTTTATCATATTTAGTCAGTGTTGGCGAAAGTTACTTTTAAAAGTAATGCGTTACAATATTGCGTTACTTAGTTACTTTCTATGAAAAGTAATGCGTTACAATATTTACGTTTCATCAGAATTATTGCACTTTCTCCTGTAAGCACAAATCAACAGAATGTTGACCCATTTCCTGATTTATAATATTATCATATAAGTTAACACACACATTATGAAAACTGGTAAATCTCGAAAGCTTCTTTTAAAAGCTAAAACAGCGAGTAATTCCAATAAATGTTTTTTTCTATTTAAACAACAGCAAAAAAGCAACAACAATCACAAACAATCCAGTCGAGATCATGTTTGGGTTTATTACACCGCAACAAACTCTGTTCCTCCTCAGTGTTTCTGTCTCGCTTTCCAACACTAACATCTAAACATTCTTAAATCAAGAGACATTTACTGGAGAAGAAGCAAAATGACTGAAGATATTAAGTCAAACATGTATTAAAATGAAGTGAGTTTGTGTTTGAAACTAGAACAAATATCTGCCAATGGAGTCAGAAAAATAATCTGAATTCAAAGGGAAAACAAGATTATATTTCTGACTTCATCGCCAGATATTTGTTCTGGTTTTAAGCTCAAACTCACTTTGACACATTTTTTTCATTTTTATACATTTTTCCCAGCATGAAAGCTCGTAGTGGCTTTTTAAAAACATTCTATATTATTTTTCTGCTCTTTTTTTTGTTGAAGAAATTGAGAGATTTTAGTAAAAAAAATTATGTTTTAAACTATATTTTTGTCTCGTATTTCTTCATCACGATATTGCATGTTGATATAGTCGTAACGATGTCATCTCGTCTCAGTCAGGGAGAAATAACAGCTGGTCAAGGAAGATTTTTCATCCTAGTTTTCATGAGGAAACGAGCAGTTTCTGTACCGTGTGTGTGTGTGTGTGTGTCGACAGGAGAAGTGTCATCAGTACTGGCCGGCGGAGCGTTCGGCTCGCTATCAGTACTTCGTGGTGGATCCCATGGCAGAGTACAACATGCCACAGTACATCCTGCGAGAGTTCAAAGTCACCGACGCCAGGGTGAGTACAGGCCGCCGTTTAAACATCTGATGATGTCCTGAAGCAGACCTGAGCCTGGATCGAGCCAACACTGAACTTAATTGTCTAGCAACTGCCTAGCAACCACCCAGTACAACCTAGCAACACCCTTGCAGCCACCTATAACACTCTATTAACTGCCTTGCAACCACATAGCAAGACCATAGCAAACAACTGAGCTCCTACATAGCAACACCCTAGCACCAACCAAGAACACCCTAGCAACTGCCCTGGAGCCCCCTTGCAATATGTACACCATCGGGGATGTGCAATATGGGAGCTGTGATCAATAATGGTTGTAATTTTTTTAAGCCTGCCAATGAAAGGTGTTAATGTGCCTACTATATACGTACCTATCTAATGTATATGAGAACATGTGTTGAGAGACGTCTGTTCTTTGTATTTTGTACTTTGTGTTGTCTTTGTAAAAACTGCGGAAGGGACAGAGTCCAAAACAAATTTCTCTTCGGGGACAATAAACTATATCTTATCTTATCTTAGCACCCTAGCAATGCCCTAGAAGCACATGAGACGCATAAATCCCCAGTACAGCCTAGCAACACCCGAGCAACCACCCATAACACCATAGTAACTGCCTTGCAACCACATAGCAATGCCATAGCAAACACCTGAGATCCTACATAGCAACACCCTAGCAACAACCCAGAACACCCTAGCAACTGCCCTGGAAGCACATGAGATGCATGGATCCTCATGAAGAGCAACTACATAACTATATCATAGCAACTGCCTAGCAACCACCCAGTACAGCCTAGCAACACCCGAGCAACCACCCATAACACCATAGTAACTGCCTTGCAACCACATAGCAATGCCATAGCAAACACCTGAGATCCTACATAGCAACACCCTAGCAACAACCCAGAACACCCTAGCAACTGCCCTAGAAGCACATGAGATGCATGGATCCTCATGAAGAGAGATTGAAAGTCACGTGTGTGTTTATATTCAGGACGATGACATCATGTGCCTCTGCACTCAGAGTGTTTCTCACACCTGGAGATGTTCAGACTCGTTGTCTTTTTTTCCGTAGGACGGACAGTCCAGAACCGTCAGACAGTTCCAGTTCACCGATTGGCCAGAACAAGGTGTTCCAAAGTCGGGGGAGGGTTTCATTGATTTCATTGGACAGGTGCATAAAACCAAGGAGCAGTTTGGTCAGGATGGACCAATCACAGTCCACTGCAGGTGATGATGATACTCACACACACACACACACACACACACACTCTCAGTGTTTGTAGACGAACATGAGCTGAATCCTGAGACATCTCTCTCTCTCTCTCTCTCTCTCTCTCTCTCTCTCTCTCTCTCTCTCTCTCTCAGTGCGGGCGTCGGGCGCACAGGTGTGTTCATCACTCTCAGTATCGTGCTGGAGCGCATGCGTTACGAGGGCGCCGTCGACATCTTCCAGACCGTCAAAATGCTGCGCACGCAGCGGCCGGCGATGGTGCAGACTGAGGTACGGTAAACACACACACGTTTACCATCGAGCTGTGAGTGTGTGGAAGATCTCGGCTCAGTCCCGTTTCTGTAGATCCTCCTGTAGAACATACTCTCCCAGCTCAGACCCAAACTACCACAGATACTGTGATGCTTACTGGATCCGAAACGTTCTATTTATATAGCAAATCTCAAACAAGAAAATGTGCTTACAGAGACCTACACGGCAACGCCCTAGCAACCACCCAGAACACCCTAGCAACTACCTAGCAACCATCTAGAATACCCTAGAAACTGCCTAACAACTCCATAACTGTCCTAGCAACACCCAAGCAACCACCCTTGCAATCACCCATAAACACCCTAGAAAGTGCCTAGCAACACCCTTACAACCATTTAGAACATCACCATAGTAACTGTCTAGCAACCATCGACAACACCCTAGCAACCTCCCAGAACACCCTATCAACTGCCTAGCAACCATCCAGAATACCCTAGAAACTACCTAGCAACCACATAACAATGTCCTAGCAACACCCTTACAACCACCCAGAACATCACCATAGTAACGGTCTGGCAACCATAGACAACACCCTAGCAACCACCTAGAACACCCTAGCAACTGTCTAGCAAAACCCTTGCAACCACCCAGGACATCACCATAGTAACTGTCTAGCAACCACATAGCAAACATTGATAACACCCTAGAAAATACACAGAACACCCTAGCAACTGCCTAAGAGCCCGCTAGCAACACCCACAACATACTAGCTACTATATGTCGCAATGCCCTATCAATCACTCATAACACCACAGTAACTACACAAAACACCCTAGCAACACCCACCACATCCTAACAACACCCTAGCACCTGCCTAACAACCACATAGCAACGGCCTAGCAACCACCCAGAGCACCCTAGTGCAGAGTTTTGCCACTTCAAGCACCACTCACTTTTATTGTTATCTTTTTAGTCTATGAAACAGAGAATATAATGCACTAGTGATGAACAAGGATAATCAGATGATCAACTAACTCTTATTCGAGGTGACTTTAGTCCTGTTGATGACCTCGTCTCCTGCAGTCATGTGATCAGATCTGTGTGTGTGTGTGTTCGCAGGACGAGTATCAGTTCTGCTATCAGGCCGGCCTCGAGTACCTTGGAAGTTTTGATCACTATGCAACATAAGAGAAGAAGAACGCCAAGAACATGTGAGGAACACCTTCCCCAAACCCTCGCAGAGGACCCACACACCAGAGACGCAAACTATTACCTCAGTGTTCACTTATTGATATTAATGTTGTGGTCGGCTTTCTAGAAATATTAAACCGTGGATGAAGAGGAAAATATTACATGTACAAAAAAATCTATTTAAAGCAAAACAACAACAAGAAACTATGAAATCAAAAGCCTGGATTATTGCTGCACCCTTCAGTGGGAGTTTCTTCGAACTGTCTTTGCCAACGTCAGACGTGAGTTCGTTCGTTCGTTCGTTCGTTCGTGTGAATGACGGGATCGTTGCCATCGGGACGATTAAGCGGGAGTTGAATTAAACGAGATCTCCCACCGTCTGTGCCTAACGGAGCGAGGCGGACACACTCCTGTGAATACTGTGTTTGTGTCTCTACAAGACTTTCTGCTGCTTTCGCGTGTTTGAGAGGCGAGCGAGTTTCAAGGCTTCAATCTCGTGTCTGTATCATGTTCTTTTGCTCTTTCAGCTGTTGCGCAACCAGACGTTCATCCCAGAACGTATCAATGATTCCACACACACGTTCTAGGAGGAAAGGCGGATCGTTCCCCAGTGTTTCCAGCAGTCAAACGCTAGAAACATCCGGTCAAATCTGGAACACACTCGCCAAACTCTTCCCGTCATGTTTAGTTTAGCGAAGGCGTGATGTTTAGGAGTAGCGCGGGAAACCAGCCGGTTCGAGACGTGAAGTGAGCCTTATTATCGTTGTTGTCAAATATTTAATCGACCTGATTTTTTTATTTCATTTTGTTGTTGATATGCTTGAATTTCTAAGGATCAATTTAGTTACATGATTTTTATGGCACCATGATTTGTGAGCTGTGGTGTAGTTGGCTAATGTGACTGTACATGGCTCAGATGTACAGTGTTGTGCTTCGTAAACCCTCTCAGATATTTTATATATTTCCTGTGCACTGATTGTTCTAGAGAAGCCAACGGTCCTCAGAGCCCAAACCTCAGCCAATCGCTGGAGCTCTGAGACGTCACATGGTTCTCATCGGCATTATCAGTCAGACGAGGCGAGATCAAGCACACGCGGGGTTAAAGAGCACCAGATACGCATCCGGTCTTGCACACCGTGGTAAACTGCACTAAACCAGCAGGGTAATACCACCTTAACATGATTGGCTGAAATGTGATGTATGGACGATACATTTACTGAGATTTAAGGCGTGGTCACGTGTGGATTTTTCGTTTCACTCGGAATACATGTGAATTTAGCGGAAGATTTCCTTATTTCCCTAGATTTCACTAACAGTTTAGAATTAGTCAGAATTAGACTAATTGTGGAAATGTGCAAAAACTGCTGAAATTACATCGCAAAAGATGTTTTTGTCTTGTTTTCCAGTACAAACATTCTTAAATCAAGATATAAGAAAATGACTGAAGATGTTTAAAAATGAAAAATGCATCAAAATGAAGTGAGTTTGTGTTTAAAACAAGAACTAATATCCAATGGAGGCAGAAAAATACTCTTAATTCAAAGAGAAAACAAGTTTATTTTTCTGACTCCATTGGCAGACATTTGTTCTTGTTTTAAACACAAACTCACTTCATTTTGATACATTTTATCTTTAGTCATTTTGCTTCTTCTCCAGTAAATGTCTCTTGATTTAAGAATGTTTAGATGTTAGTGCTGGAAAACGAGACAGAAACACTGAGGAAGAACATCATTTTTTCACTAAACTATTGACAAAATATAATTTCCTAACAAAAGTTGACTCATGTGACCACGCCTCTACACAGAACTGCTGAACTGATTCTCCATCCTGTCAGCACGTTATAAACTGACGCTCCTGTGAATCGGCCAAAGTGAACGTGGTTATCAATGTGAATCTAATATCAAATATTGGCAAATATGAGCGTATCAGTGATCATGTTGTGTCAGTTTCAGCATCTGCTCGACACTGGTCTTCTTCAGCAGAGTTTCTCTCTGCAAGTTAAAGCACATTTACGACTGATGTTTCCATTCAAATATTCTCTCTAATTAAAAAGTTCCTTTGAAGACGAAAGCACAGGAATAATCCCACAATCCTCTGTCAAAGCAACACTTGATCAGACGAGGGAACGAGGGAATGAAGGAACGAGGGGAATGAAGGAACGAGGGAATGAAGGAACGAGGGAATGAAAGAACGAGGGAATGAGGGAATGAGGGAATGAAGGAACGAGGGAATGAGGGAATGAAGGAAAGAGGGGAATGAAGGAACGAGGGAATGAAGGAACGAGGGAATGAAGGAACGAGGGAATGAAGGAACGAGGGAATGAAGGAACGAGGGAATGAAGGAATGAAGGAACGAGGGAATGAAGGAACGAGGGAATGAAGGAACGAAGGAATGAAGGAACGAGGGAATGAAGGAACGAGGGAATGAAGGAACGAGGGAATGAAGGAACGAGGGAATGAAGGAACGAAGGAATGAAGGAACGAGGGAATGAGGGAATGAAGGAACGAGGGGAATGAAAGAACGAGGGGAATGAAGGAGGGAATGAAGGAACGAGGAAATGATGGAACGAGGGAATGAAGGAATGAGGGGAATGAAGGAGGGAATGAAGGAACGAGGGAATGAAGGAGGGAATGAAGGAACGAGGGGAATGAAGGAATGAGGGGAATGAAGGGAACGAGGGGAATGAAGGGAACGAGAGGAATGAAGGAGGGAACGAGGGAATGAAGGAACGAGGGAATGAATGAGGGAATGAACGAGGGAATGAATGAGGGAATGAACGAGGGAATAAAGGGAATGAGGGGAATGAAGGAACGAGGGAATGAAAGAACGAGGGAATGAAGGAACGAGGGGAATGAAGGAACGAGGGAATGAAGGAACGAGGGAATGAGGGAACTAGGGAATGAAGGAACGAGGGAATGAAGGAACGAGGGAATGGGAACGAGGGAATGAAGGAAAGAGGGAATGAAGGAACGAGGGAATGAGGGAATGAAGGAAAGAGGGAATTAAGGAATGAGGGAATAAAGGAATGAAGGAATGAGGGAACGAGGGAATGAAGGAACGAGGGAATGAGGGAACGAGGGAATGAAGGAATGAGAGAATGAAGGAATGAGGGAACGAGGGAATGAAGGAATGAAGGAACGAGGGAATGAGGGAATGAAGGAACGAGGGAATGAGGGAATGAGGGCCGAGAGCTGATGACTACGTAGTGCTTCACTTTTCTCTGCTTACTGATTTCAGATCATATTGTGTAGATAATATGTCGACTTTGTATTAAAACAGAACGACTGGATATACTGACCTGAAGAAGTGTGTGTGTCGTCTCTTGTTTCAATCGTCTGCAATTCCATGTTCATTTTTATACATCAGTGGGATCAAACTGAGTGGATGAATCATGATCACTGGTAGGTCACATTTCATCATTAGGTAGTTCTACTACACACAAACATGCACACACACACACACACATACACACACACTCTCTTTGGGTGACAGGTTCTTTGGGGAACAAAAATGTTTTTGTTTTTTTTGACATTGCTGTGAAACCTCTACTGTGTGTTCTACAGAGCACAGTCAACGAGATCACACAAAATCACACGAGACTCACACGAGACTCACACGAGATCACACAAGATCACACGAGATCACACGAGACTCACACAAGATCACACGAGACTCACACAAGATCACACGAGATCACACGAGACTCACACAAGATCACACAAGATCACACGAGACTCACACAAGATCACACGAGATCACACAAGATCACACGAGACTCACACGAGGTCACACGAGATCACACAAGATCACACGAGACTCACACAAGATCACACGAGATCACACAAGATCACACGAGACTCACACAAGATCACACGAGGTCACACGAGATCACACAAGCTCACACGAGATCACACAAGGTCACACGAGGTCACACAAGACTCACACGAGGTCACACGAGATCACACAAGACTCACACGAGATCACACGAGATCACACAAGACTCACACGAGATCACACAAGACACACGAGATCACACGAGGTCACACAAGATCACACGAGGTCACACGAGACTCACACGAGATCAAACGAGACTCACACGAGACTCATACGAGATCACACAAGGTCACACAAGCTCACATGAGATCACACGATATCACACGAGACTCACACGAGATCACACGAGGTCACACGAGATCACACGAGATCACACGAGATCACACGAACTTACACGAGGTCACACGAGATCACACGAGGTCACACAAGACTCACACGAGATCACACGAGGTCACACAAGCTCACATGAGATCACACGATATCACACAAGACTCACACGAGATCACACGAGGTCACACAAGACTCACACGAGATCACACGAGATCACACAAGACTCACACGAGATCACGTGAGCTCACACGAGGTCACACGAGATCACACGAGGTCACACAAGACTCACACGAGATCACACGAGGTCACACAAGACTCACACGAGATCACACGAGATCACACGAGCTCACACGAGCTCACACGAGATCACACGAGATCACACAAGACTCACACGAGATCAAACGAGACTCACACGAGATCACACAAGCTCACACGAGATCACACAATATCACACGAGGTCCCACGAGACTCACACGAGATCACACAAGATCACACGAGGTCCCACGAGACTCACACGAGATCACACGAGACTCACACGAGATTACACGAGATCACACAAGATCACACGAGATCACACAAGATCACACGAGATCACACAAGACTCACAAGAGGTCACACGAGATTACACCAGGTCACACGAGATCACACAAGACTCACACGAGGTCACACAAGACTCACACGAGGTCACACGAGATCACACAAGACTCACACGAGGCTCACACGAGATCACACGAGATCACACAAGCTCACACGAGACTCACACGAGATCACACAAGACTCACACGAGGTCACACGAGATCACACAAGACTCACACAGTTACTGGCCTTGAGGTGTATGATGTTGGTGTCTCTGACCATCTGGCAACATTATTCAAAATTCCACTGTCATTTTCTTTTCATAAACTAAAACGTCAGATGATTTTTCGAAATATCAAAAACATCGACTTTATCACTTTTAGTCAGGAGTTACATCTTCTCTCCCCTTCCCCAGATTTATCAATGGATGAACTTGTGAATTTTTACAACACCAGCCTTAGCTCCATTCTGGACAGTCATGCCCCAGTTAAAAGCCGGACTGTCACTTTCTCTAGGTCCGCACCCTGGTTCACAGGAGAACTTAGAGAGATGAAGCAGTCTGGTCGTGTCCTGGAGCGGACCTATAAAAAATCTGGCTTGACGGTGCATAAATTGGCCTATCAAGAGCATCGTAGGGCCTATGCTAGAGCTCTCTCAAAGGCTAGGTCACAGCATTATTCCATGCTGATTAACAACAATGCAGGCGACTCCAAAAAATTGTTCTCCACAATTAACCACCTTCTCAAACCACAGACTCCATCATTCTACAGCTATACCGACTCAAATTGCAATAAATTTATGAACTTTTTCATTTCCAAAATAGACTGTCCGTTCAGCTCTCTCTCCTCTCACTTGTCCCACTCCTGACACCCCTACAGTACTGATCACGCAAAAACTGTCAAATTTTTCACCTACAACGCAGCAGGAGGTGGAGATTATTATCCGTAAATCTAAATCATCCACTTGCTCTCTTGATCCCCTCCCCACCGCTCTGCTCAAAACCCACCATTCTTCCATTAGCCCTCTTATAACTAAATTGATAAATCTTTCACTGAAAACAGGAAATGTTCCAATAGCTCTAAAAACAGCTATTATTAAACCTCTTCTTAAAAAACCCACCCTAGATCCTGAACCTCTGTCAAATTACAGACCCATCTCTAACCTCTCATTCATTTCAAAGGTGCTAGAAAAAGTGGTTTCCTCCCAGCTTCATACCCACCTCAGTTCTAAAGGTTTGTACGATAAATATCAATCTGGTTTTCGCTCTCAATACAGCACAGAGACAGCCCTCCTCAGAGTGACTAGTGACCTCCTTATGGCCTCTGACTCTGGTTCCACTTCTCTGCTTATCCTCCTCGACCTCTCTGCTGCATTTGATACTGTTGATCATCGTATCCTCCTTCACAGACTTCAGCACTATATTGGTCTCTCCGACACTTCCCTACAATGGTTTCGCTCCTATCTTACAGATAGGACTGAGTGTGTAGCCTTGGGGGAGGCAAAATCCTCACCTCACATTGTCACCTGCGGGGTCCCCCAGGGATCCGTACTCGGTCCAACCCTTTTTACTATTTACACGCTTCCCCTTGGTAGTGTCATCAGCAGGCATGGAATTCACTACCATTGCTATGCTGACGACACACAACTTTATCTTCATATCACTCCCTCCGGTTCCCCCTCTGCCATCATTTCCCGCCTCACCTCCTGCCTGGAGGAGATCGGGGCATGGATGAATCAAAATTTTCTGCAGCTGAATGGCTCTAAAACAGAAGCCATTCAAATTGGAACGCCTCACCAATTACGTTCGTCACCTATCACACTTGTTTCTTTTCTCGGCAATACTATTCCCCTCTCTCCCTCCGTTACTAACCTTGGGGTCAAGTTTGACCCATACCTTTCTTTTGACAATCATGTCACCTCAATTTGTAAGACCTCGTTTTTTCACCTCCGTAATATTTCCAAACTGCGTTCCTTTCTTTCCTTCCCAGCTGCAGAGAAGCTCGTCCATGCCTTTGTCTCCTCCAGGCTGGATTACTGTAACGCACTCCTGTGGGGAATCCCTGGTAGGAGCCTTCAAAAGCTCCAATTTGTGCAGAATAGTGCTGCCAGGGTCCTAATGAGGGTGCGGAAACACGAGCACATCACCCCTATCCTAAAATCCCTACACTGGCTCCCTGTTTATTTCCGTATAGAATATAAGATCCTCCTACACACTCACCACTGTCTGCATGGTGCGCCCCCCACATACCTCACTGATCTCCTTTCCTTACACACTTCCACCCGGACCAGAGCAGGCAAACGGCATCTCCTGGTTACACCTAGGACACGGCTCAAGACTATGGGCGACAGGGCTTTTAAAGCATCCGCCCCTCGTCTATGGAATGCCCTTCCGGAACAACTCAGAACTCCCAAGACTACGGATGTTTTTAAAAAAGAGCTGAAAACTTATCTTTTAGAAAAGCGTATTTTTAAGTATTTTTATGTGTTTTTAAGTGTCTGCGTATTGATTTTTATCTTATTGTTTTGTTTTGTTTTGTTTCTATTTTATTTTATTTTAATTTTATTTTTTTTCTTGTAAGCACTATGAGATTTGATGTCAAATGTATAGTGAATTATAAATAAAATTCATCATCATCATCATCATCATCACACGAGGTCACACGAAATTACACGAGATCACACGAGATTACACGAGATCACACGAGATCACACAAGACTCACACGAGGTCACACGAGATCACACAAGACTCACACGAGGTCACACAAAATCACACGAGATCACACAAGACTCACACGAGGTCACACGAGATCACACAAGACTCACACGAGACTCACACGAGATCACACGAGGTCACATGAGCTCACACGAGATCACACGAGGTCACACAAGACTCACACGAGGTCACACGAGACTCACACGAGGTCACACGAGGTCACACGAGGTCACACAAGACTCACACGAGATCACACGAGACTCACACGAGATCACACAAGACTCACACGAGATCACACGAGATCACACGAGATCACACGAGATCACACAAGACTCACACGAGGTCACACGAGATCACACAAGATCACACGAGATCACACAAGACTCACACGAGATCACACAAGATCACACGAGGTCACACAAGACTCACACGAGGTCACAAGAGATCACACAAGACTCATGGATGCCAGGGTTACAACATACTCTTTCAAAAGACATCCTGGGATTTTTAATGACCACAGAGAGTCAGGACCTCGGTTTAACATCTCATCCGAAGGACGGTGCTCTTTGACAGTATAGTGTCCCCATTACTATACTGGGGCGTTAGGACCCACACAGACCACAGGGTGAGCGCCCCCTGCTGGCCTCACTAACACCTTTTCCAGCAGCAACCTGGTTTTCTCAGAAGGTCTCCCATCCAGGTACTAACCAGGCTCAGCCCTGCTTAGCTTCAGTGGGCAACCAGTCTTGGGCTACAGGGTGATATGGCTGCTGGCTGTAAAAGCAGTAAAAACAGTCGGATGAACAGTGGCACAGTGCTCATTCAGTAAATGCACACTTTACACAGATAATGAATGAATGATTGATTGATTGATTGAATGAATAAATGAATGAATGAGGCATTTATATAGCGCTTTCATATGTACTACTGTACACCCAAAGCGCTTTACAATCATGTCAGGGGTTCTCTCCTCAACCAGCACCAGTGTGCAGCTCCACTTGGATGATGCGACGGCAGCCACAGTACAACGGCGCCAGTATATTGATATTGAGATGTATGTTGAGATCATCAGCTGAAAAGCCTCCAGATATGAACTATCATTATTGTGATTGTGAGCGTCATCACACACACACACACACACATACACGTGTGGCAGACGAGTGTTTAATCCCAGCACTGATCTCACATGCTCATCTTAAACCTGCTGTTGCTGGTTCTGTAACCGATCCGGTTCAGACGGCTCACTGAAATCTCCAGATCTTCAAGGATTCCTGTTCACAAGATAAAAACAGACCATGTGAAAGTTCATGTTGTTGAACTTTATGTGCCATGAAAACGCCATTTAAATAATATGATGTCATATTAATCATATGCGAACTAGAAAAGGTTCAATATAGAACTCTTGACTCTATTTTAAATAATGCTTATAAAGGTTCTATATGAGAAGAAATGTCTTACATGACTGCATAATACGTTCCTGTTTAACAGGTTATTAAATGTTTTTCTAGCTGTTAAAGTCATAAACTGTACTTCAGATTAAGAACCCCTGAAAGTGTCTGTATGTGAAGGTCCTGATGGAATCTTGTAATGTTCTACATAGAACCCTTTTCTCAGATAACAACCACCTTCCCGTGACACTACCCATTGGGGGGTGTTATATGTTATATGTTATACGTTATATGTATGAGGCTGTGTACATCCTGCATGGAATGTAACAATGACGTGTGAAAAAGAATATCCTTATAGGACAATAAAGACTAAAGACTAAAGACCATGTTTCAGAAACTTATTGTTTTCCTTTAAATTAAGATTATTTATCTGACTCCACTGGCAGATATTTGTTCTTGTTTTAACCAAAAACGTCATTTTGACAAATTTTTTTACTTAATATCTTCAGTCATTTTGCTTCTTCTCCAGTAAATGTGTCTTGATTTAAGAATCTTTATATATTAGTGCTGGAAAACAGGACAGAAACACTGAGGAAGCACATCATGTATTACAGTTAAAACCTGTAATTATGATCATATTGTGTTCAGCGTGACTCAGCCATCCGTCTGACAAACCAGTTGAACTCATAATGTGTGTGTTGAACACAATGAGAACTGAAAATCATCATGAGGAACACATTATCACACACACACTGGTTTGGCATTCACAGCATTCACACGACCAGTGATGATCATGTTCGAGTTCCTCCAGGTTTGTAAGTGTGTGTGTGACACCGCCCAGATAGCATACATATCCGGGCCTCAGTTCTGGCAACGGAAAAGGCCACATGGGCCACACACATCAGGCTGGTTTTAGTGGGAGTTGTGGCTTGCTGTGTGTGGGCCAGATGTGGCCTTTTATATGAATATTAAGGGCGCTATCTTGCACCCAGCGCAATTGACTTTGTACACCGACCGAAGCATGTATCATTCCCATCTTGCTCCCGACGCACAGCGGACTCTTCCCTCCACAGACGCACGTTGGTAAATCAGGGAATGAACTTGCGCTCCCGGGGCGGTTCAGCGGAAAGAGGAGGCGTGTCCCGGCGCAAATGTTCCCTGGTGTTGTTTTGCAGTTCCAGAAAACAATTCCGCCACAAACCAGGAAAAGTCTAAAGTCAGTGGCGCGTAATTCAGATGCTATTTTAAGGGCACAACAGCATACACTTTGCCTCTCTCATACACAGACGCAGCAGTTCCCATTTTTGCAAACCATACATAATTACAAGGAAAAATATTAACACACGAGGGAAATCATTGTGATATTAGGAAGAGGATCTATGACCTCTGGAACTAAGCATCTCTTTCAGTAGCTTAGTCGGTATAGGGTCTAACATACATGTTGTCGATTTAGATGATTTAACGAGTTTAGACAATTCTTCCTCTCCTATAGCAACGAATGAACAGAGTTTTTCCTCAGGGAGACTACAATGCACTCCCTGATGCGATACTGTAGTAGACGGTTGCATAGTTATAATTTTCTCTCTAATATTATCAATCTTGTAAGTAAAGAAGTTCATAAAGTCATTACTGCTGTGTTGCTTGGACACTTCCGGAGTTGAAGCTTTATTTTTTGTTAGTTTAGCCACTGTTTCGAATAAATACCTAGGGTTGTGTTTATTTTCTTCTAATAGGGTTGAAAATAAGCAGATCTAGCAGCTTTTAAGGCCTCTCTGTATGCAGTCGAGCTCTCCTTCCATGAAATGCGAAATACCTCTAGTTTAGTTTTCTAGTGTGTGTGTGTGTGTGTGTGTGTGTGTGTGTGTGTGTGTGTGTGTGTGTAATGTACAGAGTAAACAGCAACGGTCCTAGTACTGAGCCTTGTGGTACTTCATACTGAACTTGTGATTGATATGACATCTGTAAGTGTGTGTGTGTGTGTGTGTGTGTGTGTGTCTGTGTCTGTGTGTGTCTGTCTGTCTGTCTGTCTGTCTGTCTGTGTGCGTGCGTGTGTGTGTGTGTGTGTGTGTGTGTGTGTGTGTGTGATAATTGTCCTCATTGGAACATGAAGTAATTCTGACATATGTAGAGGAACATCCTGTTTGTATCTGTGTAACTTCCTGTCTCCTAACGTACCTGTATCTGATTGGTATTTGTATCTGAATTTGGGACGGTTGTGTCCCTGATATCCCACAAACCTGTCAGTGTGGCTGGTGGAAAAATGATAATAATATTAATGTCATCTGATGGACCAGCTGAAAGAATGAAAACATAAAATTAATGAATTCATAAGTGTGTTTGTCATGTATTCCTGTAGAGTCTCATGTACTTTCTCGTTCTTCTTCTACAGTGACTGTGAATTCCTGAGAGATCATTGTTTCATCATCGTCTCTCGTGTGTCTGATAGCATCTGCTTTATCCAGACCTGATGAGTTTGTGTTTGTGTGACACCTGATCCATGCAGCTGCGCCCCGGTCATGTGCTTTAGAAGAACATACTGATCCAGTGGGCGGGGCCTCAGTGGGCTGGTGGGCGTGGCCTCAGTGGGCGGGCCCTCGGGGGCTCGGTGGGCGGGGCAAACCAACCCACATGGGTGTCATCTGAAACAGTGCCGCTCATTCAGACTGTGTTTTATATGAAGGTTCCGGTTAACATCACTTTTAATGATCAAGAAACACTGACATGTAACAAAACAAAGTTTTAATCCAAAACTGCCTGAGATGCCAAGATTTTCCATGTTTCAGACACAGCCACCGCTTTCCCTTCTCCTCTCTACAGATTCCAGTTCACACAGATCTGTGGAAACAACTAATAATTCTGTATTACGCTGCCAGACAAGTAATCTTTACAACGGAAGTGAATCAATCAAAACTAACTTTAGCTGGACAATAACTTTATTCTAGAGCTGCTGTAAAGCCTAAACAATCTCTGTTACTGTAATCTCCATAAAGCTGCTGTGAAACATATATTTACATTTATTCATTTAGCTGATGCTTTTATCCAAAGCGACTTACAATTGCTATACATGTCAGCGGTCGCACGCCTCTGGAGCAACTAGTGGTTAAGTGTCTTGCTCAGGGACACATTGGTGTCTCACAGTGGATTCGAACTCGGGTCTCTCACACCAAAGCCATGTGTCTTATCCACTGCGCCATCACCACCCCAATATATATTGTTGAAGTGCTGTATAAATGAAGGGTACTTGACTTGACGGTTGGCGGGGTGTGGCTGAGTCTTGAAGTGGGCGTGGCTCTGTCAGGTGGGTGTGGCTCTGTGTCTGGTGGGCGTGGCTCAGTCAGGAGGGCGTGGTCACAGTTTCTACTATCTGCAATGAGATCTGACTGATGGATATAATGCACAGATCTGCAGGCCGACGCTCAGTGGAAACACGTCTGGATCTCACGCGTGATGGGAAGTAAAAAAGCAAACAGGAAATTTTCCCTGGACAGCTCAGGGTGAGTGTGTGTGTCTGGATGAGTTTATAGGGACTCTTGAAGAGGGTAAATCTTCTAATCTTCTGGATTGTTCCTCTACAACATTACATAATAACATAAAACCTTTTTCTTGGTTGTATAAATGTTAAGGAAACATTCCATTTGATTAGATTTGAATTTTGCAAACATTATGGGAATTTTACTATTGAATGTTCTCTGAACAAGTGGTAACATTTAAAAATTAACTAAAATGTTTCTAAAAAAAAAAAAAAAAATTTGTGCTAATGTTTTGAGAACATTATTAAAGACCAGATAACTTTGAACAAATATTTTATTAACGTCACTTGAAGAAAGTTTGTTCATAACTTTGAGAGAACCTTTTAAGTATGTTTCCTGTTACACACACACACACACACACACACACATATATATATATTATATATATATATATATATATATACTATATATGAATAAATATACTGTATTTACTCTACTATTCAAAAGTTTGGGGACAGTAATTTTCTTTCAAAGAAATTATTATTTTCATGTCACAAGGCTGCATTAAATTGTTCAAAAGTCACAGTAAAGACATTTATAACGTTACAGAATATTTATGCAGCAAAATGCTGAAAATTCAGTTAGGAACACAGGAATGAATTATATTTACAATATATTCACATACAAAACAGTTTGGTAACGCTTTAGATGTGCAGCCGGAGTGTACAGTGTAAGTAAAGCAAATTTACAGCGTACCCTTTCGTAATAATAGTGTACCAATACAGTATGTAGCTATAAGGGAACAATATGCTAAATTTAGGGGATAAAGGGGTAACAACCTGGGTCATTACAAATGATTTATATTGTAAGTATTTTGAAACTAAGGGGTACCTATTCTAATATTATGTGGTATGTATAACCTACTATGCTAAACAACAAGTGTTTGGGAGAAATGTGTTGTACTTGTTCAACAGTTCTGTCAGTTCTGTCATGACAACTCTCAGAGTGTTTGTTTGGCATAGTAATGAATATGACTGTTGATGTGTTTGGTCTTGGTGGAATAGATCTGCTAAACTGCTGTTATTGCTGCTGCTGCTGCTGCTGCTGCTGATGATGATGATGATTATAGATTCTGCTGCTGCTGATTATAGATTCTATTGCTACTGCTGCTGATTATAGATTCTGCTGCTGCTGTTGATTATATATTCTGCTGCTGCTGCTGTTGATTATAGATTCTATTGCTACTGCTGCTGATTATAGATTATGCTGCTGCTGCTGATTATAGATTCTGCTGCTGCTTTTGATTATAGATTCTGCTGCTGATGATGATTATAGATTATGCTGCTGCTGATTATAGATTATGCTGATGATGATTATAGATTCTGCTGCTGCTGTTGATTATAGATTCTGCTGCTGCTGTTGATTATATATTCTGCTGCTGCTGATTATTATAGATTCTGTTGCTGCTGCTGATTATAGATTCTGCTGATGATGATTATAGATTCTGCTGCTGCTGTTGATTATATATTCTGCTGCTGCTGTTGATTATAGATTCTGCTGCTGCTGTTGATTATAGATTCTGCTGCTGCTGATTATTATAGATTCTGCTGCTGCTGCTGATTCTAGATTCTGCTGCTGCTTTTGATTTTAGATTCTGCTGCTGCTGTTGATTATATATTCTGCTGCTGCTGTTGATTATAGATTCTGCTGCTGCTGTTGATTATAGATTCTGCTGCTGCTGATTATTATAGATTCTGCTGCTGCTGCTGATTCTAGATTCTGCTGCTGCTTTTGATTTTAGATTCTGCTGCTGCTGTTGATTATAGATTCTGCTGCTGCTGCTGATTATAGAATCTGCTGCTGCTGCTGCTGATTATAGATTCTGCTGCTGCATTTGATTTTAGATTCTGCTGCTGCTGTTGATTTTGGATTCTGCTGCTGCTGCTGATTATAGATTCTGCTGCTGCTGCTGCTGATTATAGATTCTGCTGCTGCTTTTGATTTTGGATTCTGCAGCTGCTGTTGATTGTAGATTCTTCTGCTGCTGCTGCTGATTATGGATTCTGCTGCTGCTTTTTGATTATAGACTCTGCTGCTGCTTTTGATTATAGATTCTGCTGCTGCTTTTGATTATAGATTCTGCTGCTACTGCTGCTGATTATATATTTTGCTGCTGCTGCTGATTATAGATCCTGCTGCTGATGATGATTATATATTCTGCTGCTGCTTTTGATTATATATTCTGCTGCTGCTGCTAATTATAGATTCTGCTTCTGCTGCTGTTGATTATAGATTCTGCTACTGCTGATGATTATAGATTCTGCTACTGCTGTTGATTATAGATTCTGCTGCTGCTGTTGATTATAGATTCTGCTGCTGCTGCTGATTACAGATTCTGGCTCTGCTGCTGTTGATTATAGATTCTGCTGCTGCTGTTGATCATAGATTCTGCTGCTGCTTTTGATTATAGATTCGGCTGCTGCTGTTGATTATAGATCTGCTGCTGCTGTTGATTATATATTCTGCTGCTGCTTTTGATTATATATTCTGCTGCTGATGTTGATTATAGATTCTGCTGCTGCTGCTGTTGACTATATATTCTGCTGCTGATGATGATCATAGATTCTGTTGCTGCTGCTGCTGCTTATAGACTCTGCTGCTGCTGATTATAGATTCTGCTGCTGCTGCTGATGATTATAGATTATGCTGCTGCTGATTATAGATTCTGCTGCTGCTGATTATAGATTCTGCTGCTGATGATGATTATAGATTCTGCTGCTGCTGTTGATTATATATTCTGCTGCGGCTGTTGACTATAGATTCTGCTGCTGCTGTTGATTATAGAGTATGCTGCTGTTGATTATAGATTTTGCTGCTGCTGTTGATTATAGATTCTGCTGCTGCTGTTGATTATATATTCTGCTGCTGCTGTTGATTATATATTCTGCTTCTGCTGTTGATTATAGATTCTGCTGCTGCTGTTAATTATAGATTCTGCTGCTGCTGTTGATTATATATTCTGCTGCTGCTGTTGATTATAGATTCTGCTGCTGCTGTTGATTATATATTCTGCTGCTGCTGTTGATTATAGATTCTGCTGCTGCTGTTGATTATAGAGTATGCTGCTGTTGATTATAGATTTTGCTGCTGCTATTGATTATAGATTCTGCTGCTGCTGTTGATTATAGAGTATGCTGCTGTTGATTATAAATTCTGCTGCTGCTGCTGTTGATCATAGATTCTGCTGCTGCTGTTGATTATAAAGTATGCCCTTACGCAACAAAAATATATTTCTCAATATATTATGTGACAATATATTTCATGTGTCTCCATATATTGTGAAATTTACATTGTAATATATCATATGATATATTATATAATAATATATTATATATATGCAATAATATATTGCAATATATGGGACAATACTGCAATTATTGCCGTTTTCATATATTGAATAAATACATATTATTATACTATTTAATATATTGTTAGGTATATTGAAATATGTCCCATATTATATGAAATTATATATTGGAAGAGGCATTGTATATATGTGAAAATATATATGTAAAATTATATGAGCTAATATACCTCAATGTACCAGATAATATAATCAGATATATATGCAAACATGTCTTAAATATGTTGAAAAATATATTGATTTATATTACATAATATATTATATATAATTATCATATTATATATTGTATACAATAATTTACCATGTGGGGGAATAAAAAGTGGACTAAAAAATGTTGTAATTGTTGCTGTTAATGATAATTTAATTTATACTCTCATCTACATTTTACAATATATGAATCAATACATAGCCATATATGGTCCATCCATATGGCTATATAATGTAAAATATACACTCACCGGCCACTTTATTAGGTACACCTGTCCAACTGCTCGTTAACACTTAATTTCTAAGCAGCCAATCACATGGCGGCAACTACGTGCATTTAGGCATGTAGACATGGTCAAGACAATCTCCTGCAGTTCAAACCGAGCATCAGTATGGGGAAGAAAGGTGATTTGAGTGACTTTGAACGTGGCATGATTGTTGGTGCCAGAAGGGCTGGTCTGAGTATTTCAGAAACTGCTAATCTACTGGGATTTTCATGCACAACCATCTCTAGGGTTTACAGAGAATGGTCCGAATAAGAAAAAACATCCAGTGAGCGGCAGTTCTGTGGGCGGAAATGCCTTGTTGATGCCAGAGGTCAGAGGAGAATGGCCAGACTGGTTCGAGCTGATAGAAGGGCAACAGTGACTGAAATAACCACTCGTTACAACCGAGGTATGCAGCAAAGCATTTGTGAAGCCACAACACGCACAACCTTGAGGCGGATGGGCTACAACAGCAGAAGACTCCACCGGGTACCACTCATCTCCACTACAAATAGGAAAAAGAGGCTACAATTTGCAAGAGCTCACCAAAATTGAACAGTTGAAGACTGGAAAAATGTTGCCTGGTCTGATGAGTCTCGATTTCTGTTGAGACATTCAGATGTTAGAGTCAGAATTTGGCGTAAACAGAATGAGAACATGGATCCATCATGCCTTGTTACCACTGTGCAGGCTGGTGGTGGTGGTGTAATGGTGTGGGGGATGTTTTCCTGGCACACTTTAGGCCCCTTAGTGCCAATTGGGCATCGTTTAAATGCCACGGCCTACCTGAGCATTGTTTCTGACCATGTCCATCCCTTTATGGCCACCATGTACCCATCCTCTGATGGCTACTTCCACCATGTCACAAAGCTCTAATCATTTCAAATTGGTTTCTTGAACATGACAATGAGTTCACTGTACTAAAATGGCCTCCACAGTCACCAGATCTCAACCCAATAGAGCATCTTTGGGATGTGGTGGAACGGGAGATTCGCATCATGGATGTGCAGCCGACAAATCTGCGGCAACTGTGTGATGCCATCATGTCAATATGGACCAAACTCCCTGAGGAATGCTTCCAGCACCTTGTTGAATCTATGCCACGAAGAATTGAGGCAGTTCTGAAGGCAAAAGGGGGTCCAACCCGTTACTAGCATGGGGTACCTAATAAAGTGGCCGGTGAGTGTAATGAATGTCATGCAAAAATTTGATTTGGATTTTTGTTAATCAACCTTTCTGTAAACCTATGCATGAGCTTACTTAACTCATAAAAAAAATACTTTGTTTCAATAAACATACATGCAATAATGTAATACAGTTTTGTTTGTATATCAATGTATTTTAATATATGAATCAATATATAGCAATAGGTTGTCCATCCATATATTGTTATATATTTTCAAATATATGAGGCAGTTTCTGATATATTGAAATATATTTTCTAATGTATTGCAATATAAATTCTAGTATATTGCAATATATTTTTGTTTCGTAAGGGTGCTGCTGCTGTTGATTATAGATTCTGCTTCTGCTGTTGATTATAGATTCTGCTGCTGCTGTTGATTATAGATTCTGCTGCTGCTGTTGATTATAGATTCTGCTGCTGCTGTTGATTATAGATTCTGCTGCTGCTCTTGATTATAGAATCTGCTGCTGCTGTTGATTATAGATTCTGCTGCTGCTGTTGATTATAGATTCTGCTGCTGCTGTTGATTATAGATTCTGCTGCTGCTGTTGATTATAGATTCTGCTGCTGCTGCTGTTGATTATAGAATCTGCTGCTGCTGTTGATTATAGATTCTGCTGCTGCTCTTGATTATAGAATCTGCTGCTGCTGTTGATTATAGATTCTGCTGCTGCTCTTGATTATAGATTCTGCTGCTGCTCTTGATTATAGAATCTGCTGCTGCTGTTGATTATAGATTCTGCTGCTGCTGTTGATTATAGATTCTGCTGCTGCTGTTGATTATAGATTCTGCTGCTGCTGTTGATTATAGATTCTGCTGCTGCTGCTGTTGATTATAGATTCTGCTGCTGCTGTTGATTATAGATTCTGCTGCTGCTCTTGATTATAGAATCTGCTGCTGCTGTTGATTATAGATTCTGCTGCTGCTGTTGATTATAGATTCTGCTGCTGCTGTTGATTATAGATTCTGCTGCTGCTGTTGATTATAGATTCTGCTGCTGCTCTTGATTATAGAATCTGCTGCTGCTGTTGATTATAGATTCTGCTGCTGCTGCTGTTGATTATATATTCTGCTGCTGCTGTTGATTATAGATTCTGCTGCTGCTCTTGATTATAGAATCTGCTGCTGCTGTTGATTATAGATTCTGCTGCTGCTGCTGTTGATTATAGATTCTGCTGCTGCTGTTGATTATAGATTCTGCTGCTGCTGTTGATTATAGATTCTGCTGCTGCTGTTGATTATAGATTCTGCTGCTGCTGCTGCTGTTGATTATATATTCTGCTGCTGCTGTTGATTATAGATTCTGCTGCTGCTCTTGATTATAGAATCTGCTGCTGCTGTTGATTATAGATTCTGCTGCTGCTGCTGTTGATTATATATTCTGCTGCTGCTCTTGATTATAGAATCTGCTGCTGCTGTTGATTATATATTCTGCTGCTGCTGTTGATTATAGATTCTGCTGCTGCTCTTGATTATAGAATCTGCTGCTGCTGTTGATTATAGATTCTGCTGCTGCTGCTGTTGATTATAGATTCTGCTGCTGCTCTTGATTATAGAATCTGCTGCTGCTGTTGATTATAGATTCTGCTGCTGCTGCTGTTGATTATAGACTCTGCTGCTGCTCTTGATTATAGAATCTGCTGCTGCTGTTGATTATAGATTCTGCTGCTGCTGCTGTTGATTATATATTCTGCTGCTGCTGTTGATTATAGATTCTGCTGCTGCTGATTATAGATTCTGCTGCTGCTGATTATTGATTTTTCTGCTGCTGCTGTTGATTATAGATTCTGCTGCTGCTGCTGCTGCTGATTATAGATTCTGCTGCTGCTGTTGATCATAGATACTGCTGCTGCTGCTGTTGATTATAAAGTATGCTGGTGCTGTTGATTATAGATTCTGCTGCTGCTGTTGATTATATATTCTGCTGCTGCTGTTGATCATAGATTCTGCTGCTGCTGTTGATTATAAAGTATGCTGGTGCTGTTGATTATAGATTCTGCTGCTGCTGTTGATTGTAAAGTATGCTGGTGCTCTTGATTATAGATTCTGCTGCTGCTGTTGATTATAGAGTATGCTGCTGCTGTTGACTATAGATTCTGCTCCTGCTTTCGATTATAGGTTCTGCTGCTGCTGCTTAATAATAACAATTCATTACATTTATATAGCTCTTTTCTTGGCACTCAAAGTGCTTTACATATAAGCGCTTTGAGTATTGATTATTGCTGGTGCTGCTGATAAAGTACGAAACTTGCTACTGCCAACAAATTCACGACACGCTGCTGTGAGCAAACAAGACATGCTGCTACTGTACAAGTATATATGAATTACCCTGTAGCAGATCTATACAGGTGGAGCTGGGGAAGGTGGAGGGTTTCTGAAAGCGCTAACGATAGCTAAGTATTTGAAAGTTGAGCAGCAAGCTCATTGGCTACTGATACAGTGGGAACCAATCAGCTGAGAGTGACGTGGCTGCAAGCAGACTGGGTTAAATACCTGTCAGCCTGTGCCATCTAGAGTTTCATGACAGAACTTTGCATTTCTTTTAAATTATAATATTATGTCACTGTTTTTAACTGTATTTTTTTCAAATAAATGCAGCCTTGGTGAGCAGAAGAGACTTTCGCAAACATAAAAAATGTTAATTATTCCAATGTCATGTGTTTAAATACGTGTATATACGCTATTGCAGTCACTGATAGTGCTTTACACAGACAGAAGAATGAGTGCTTTTACAAACTCAACCAGTCTGTGTGCATTTCTATCACAGTGAAATCATTACCGCAGTAAAAGACGAGCCCTCTGGCTACAGTTCACCTTCACACGCCACATTAAGCCAAAGTCTAGTGTCGCTGTCAGCAGTTCAGCATTCAGGAATTCACACGCATGATGTTCTGGGTCAAAGCTGCTGATTTGAGGAGCAACACCATTTTGTTTTCCATGAATAGGGTGCATTTGGTGTTTATTATTATTATTATTAAGAGGCTCAAATCCCAGAACAAGCTTATGGTATAATATTGACCTTCTGAAGTTGATGTTCAACATGTTCTGCATGTAAAACTTCTTCACTGATCATTTGCTGAAGAGTTTTAGTAGTGACAATTAAACGAACATAAAGATTTAAACTAATTATCTTCATACCTATTTCTTATTTGTGTACCACATGTCTCTAAAACAGATTTTTATGATTCTGTAAATAATTGTAAACATTAATATTCCGATCATTTATTAAAAGTTGCAGTTAAAGGTGTTTTAACCGCAGTTGATGCGTGTTCGTGTTGTTCGCATGAGTGAACGCAGACGTGTTAATCGGGTTTCCATAGAGGCGCATTAGACTGGATCAGAGCAGAAACCAGTTCAACCAGTGTCAGTGTCTTCAGCGTAATCTGCACGTATGACTGACGAGGCTCGAGCGGCGGTGCTGTAGTGTCGAGCTGAAGATGTTGTCAGTTTCTCCGGAGACGGTCATCTGAGATAACGTTTGGCCTTTCATTTCCTTCTACTAATAAGTTTGTTTGATCGCCGCCACTGTTTCATCTCTGATGGTAAATATGAATTATGATTAACTTTGGCTTCTGAAACACAGCTGTTGCTCATCGTCAAGCTTTGCTTTATAAACTCAGATGGACACATTATGAACTTCTGAATTTATTTAAAGCTTCTGAATTCAGTGACAAAAGACTTATTTCAGACACAATAATAAACTATATTATTTGTATGCGATTAGTAACATTAATAGTATAATGACTGAACTGAAATAATCTGGTGAAAATGCATAAAAATCTGAAAAAAATTTAACTTTTCAAAACATCTAGACACATGCATCATCTGAAATGATTAATATTAATATGAAAGGGTTTCTGTTGATTGTTTGATTCACATTAAGTGAACTTGTTCACAGAAAGCATCCAAACATCGTCTGTGAAAGTGTTTTCAGCATTTCACTTTCAATTTAATTGTGTGTTATGTCGTGACAAGCATAAACTCTTCCTCCAGAAACATAAATCAGCACTTTTCCTGTGTCAGGTTGTGGATGATTGCATCACACTGAGGCATGTTTAGACAGGTGTGTGTGTGTGTGTGTGCTTCAGATATCAACTGGAGATCAGCGGAGTCTCAGTCAAGCCCAAGCACAGCATGTTGTTGAGAAGATCTTCAGAGATCAGAAGCTTGCAGAGTCCAGACGAAACGCATCCGGAGATCCTGGAGCACAACAGCAGCGTCACACGCAGGTGCACACACACACACACACGCAGGTGCACACACACACACACACACACACGCACACATGCAGGTGCACACACACACACGCAGGTGCACACACACACACACACGCAGGTGCACACACACACACACACACAGGTGCACAGACACACACACACACGCAGGTGCACACACACACACACACACACGCAGGTGCACACACACACACACACGCACGCACACATGCAGGTGCACACACACACACGCAGGTGCACACACACACACACACGCAGGTGCACACACACACACACACACAGGTGCACAGACACACACACACACACGCAGGTGCACACACACACACACACGCAGGTGCACACACACACACACACGCAGGTGCACACACACACACACACACGCACACATGCAGGTGCACACACACACACACACACGCAGGTGCACACACACACACACACACACACGCAGGTGCACACACACACACACACATGCAGGTGAACACACACACACACACACACGCAGGTGAACACACACACGCAGGTGAACACACACACACGCAGGTGAATACACACACACACACACACACACACACACACACACACGCACACAGACGCAGGTGAACACACACAAACACACACGCACTCAGACGCAGGTGAACACACACACACACAGACGCAGGTGAACACACACACACACACACACACGCAGGTGAACACACACACACACGCAGGTGAATACACACACACACACACGCACACAGACGCAGGTGAACACACACACAAATGATCGAAATCGATGAAGCAGGATGGATTCTGATTGGCTGTCAGTGTTTATTGTTCATCAGCTGGAAAATGATATCTTTCCTCTGCGTCGTTAGTTATAGTTGTGCTGTGAACTCCGATATACGCTGATTTCACGCAGCCGCCATTTTGAAATCGAAAGCGAGGCTCCGGTGGGAAGAACCCCGGAAGTAGGCTACAGATATGGTGCTTTTCCACTGCATGGTACGGTACGGTACGGTTCGGTTCGGCTCGCTTTAAATGGTACCTGGTCTGCTGAGGTTCCAAGCGTACCGTTCCGGTACTAAAATGTGACGTAAAAACACTGCAGATCACTGATTGGTCAGACAGAATCGTCACTACCAGCGTCATTGGATTTGCGACACGAGACACTAAACCCGCTAGATTTAAATAACCAGTAGACAACAGCCAACGCGGTAGCATCTGTTTTTTACTTTCTTGGAAAAAAAAAGAGATCAAAACTTTAAAAAGAAATGGCTGAATCGTGGTCAGTGGACGAGGTGCAGACGTTCCTCTCGTTGGTTGCCGAGGAGCGGATGTGGATGAGTGGATGGGGCAAACCGGAATGAAAAAGTGTTCCAAGAAGTAGCTCAGCTCTTAGCCGCACACGGCTATCACCGGACCTAAACAGTGTAGGGACAAAATAACGATCAGTCCCACCCACTTTGAAGGGGTACTACTGCGGTGGAAAAGCAACCGAGCTAAAGCGAACCGAACCGTGCCGTACCGAGTCGAGTCGTACCACGCAGTGGAAAAGCGAAGCGAGCCGAACCGTACCGAGCCGAACCGAGCCGAACCGAGCCGAACCAGCAGTGGAAAAGCGAAGCGAGCCGAACCGAGCCGAACCGAGCCGAACCGAGCCGAACCAGCAGTGGAAAAGCGAAGCGAGCCGAACCGTACCGAGCCGAACCGAGCCGTACCGAGCCGAACCAGCAGTGGAAAAGCGAAGCGAGCCGAACCGTACCGAGCCGAACCAGCAGTGGAAAAGCGAAGCGAGCCGAACCGTACCGAGCCGAACCGAGCCGTACCGAGCCGAACCGAGCCGTACCGAGCCGAACCGAGCCGAACCGAGCCGAACCGAGCCGTACCAGCAGTGGAAAAGCGAAGCGAGCCGAACCGTTCCGCGCCGAGTTGAACCGTACCGAGCCGAACCGAGCCGAACCGAGCCGTACCAGCAGTGGAAAAGCGCCATTAGACAACTTAGGCCCTGTCCCAAATGGCGCACTTCATGCGGACTTTCGGTCTCGGGGACTTAAATTACGCGGCTCGCTGAGTCTACGAGTCCGTAGGCCGTCCCATTTAGCATGTTAACGCTCTGAAGTGTGCTCAGCAGCGCCCCCTGTGTACCCTTGAAGCGGTCTTCCACGAAGCCCACATAGATGCAGGCTCCACGCACTTTAACTACCCAGGAATCCTTGCGGAAGGCCAATCAGACGACGGATGGGAGGAGATTTCGCTCACGGACAATTGTTAATTAACATGTCTGAGAAGAAAATATTTAAGTGTAATTATCATTACGGTTTTTATGACAAGTTTATTCAAACATTATGATCATCGACCAGTGGTTGATGTCTCAAACATAGGCTAATAACAGCGAGCTGAATAACACGATCATTATGATTCATTAAATAAATAGAACAGAATGTCAGGGCTTTACTGAGTCACATGTAAACACCACAACAAAAGGCGGCATATTTCCCCGAACCTGTCGCTCCTGTCCATAACAACAACCAGACCGTCTTCCTGTTTCCGGCGGGACGATCGAGTCTGTCCCAAAAACACCTCTCAATAAGGGCCCTATAGGTCTGCACTACATGATGTCACCGAAGTGTGGACTCTGAGGAAGTGCACAAGTCCGGAGTGTGCCATTTGGGACAGGGCCAATGTCCTGCCCCAGAGCCATAGAGAGAGAGACTCCCATAGGCCGCCACAGGAACTCTGGAGTGAGGAAGTAACGCGTGTCGTGGAGCGGCCGATAGTTCCAGCACTGAACCCCATTCATTTAGTGCTTCCGAAGTACGCTCGCTGGTAAATTAATGAAATTACTGTATTTTTTTACTTTTACACACATTAGCCGACCTCTCGTGAATCTAGTCTGTAGTTATATTTAATGTAGCCAGTTTTAGTAAATGTTTATTGGAAGATAATAGGTTAATTGCAGCTATAGCTTACGTGACCAACACTTCACTAACGTTAGCTACCTTACGGTAACTGATGTATATAATATATAATATTTTTAATAACATTTTATATGTATATATATATAAAGCCTATAACATTATATATACATACACACACACAATTCATTTATTTAAATGGGTTAGGGTTATGCATATATGTGCTTATATGTATTTAGGAACATAGTTAATTCACTCATTAACTATCTCTCCGGTTTAATTTTATGAAGAATATTTTTCGGTTGAATATTTGCCGAACATTGCTGTATATAGTCGTTGCTTTCTACGTTATGGGAGCAGTCTATTTCCCTCCTAAATCATTCATTTGTACATGCACAGCGTAATTATTTATATGTTGTGTTGGTTGGAGTTCTGAACGGACGGCAGACCTCTGCGTGATCACGAAGGCTAATGGCTGAAGCGGAATATATAAGCAAGATCACGGGAATCAATAGCCTAATACAGCCCAGTTGTGCTGAAATAAATATCATGAGACGTCCATCATCAGATGAATGACATGGAAAAGTTAAGTTAGAGCCGCTAAAGCCAGTGCTATACCCATGCGAACATGAACACTAAGCTTTTCCCTCCAAAAATATAGCCTAAAACTTATCTAAGTTGTCACCCTGCCTCTCCAAATGCAAAACTGGCATTAACAAAATGCAATAACAGCTGAAAAGTACTTGGGTGTGTGTTTTATTTTATATTTACCGTTTAATAATGCAATCGCTGCTGTCTGTCCATAGCAGAACATGACAGCCCGCGTGTGTTGTGGAACTATTGGGTTTACATGAACCACGTGACAGCCGCCGCGGCGACATCAGAGCGTGTCGCAACTCTTCCTCTCTATGGCTCTGCCTCGTCACCGCGGTCGCTGTTGTGTCCAGTAACCGGACCTGATCTGGTCATGGGCTTCATGATCTTTATTACGGTGATGATGATGATGAAGATGAAGATGATGATGATAATGATGATGATGATGATCTCCTGTCCGTCAGATCCACGATCATCGAGGAGGAGGGCCGGACCAGATTCAGCGTTCACAACGTGAGTTTATTCCTCATCTCTTCATCTCTCCATCTCTTCATCACTCCATCTCTTCATCACTCCATCTCTTCATCACTCCATCTCTTCATCACTCCATCTCTTCATCTCTCCATCTCTTCATCTCTCCATCTCTTCATCACTCCATCTCTTCATCACTCCATCTCCTCATCACTCCATCTCTTCATCTCTTCATCACTCCATCTCTTCATCACTCCATCTCTCCATCTCTCCATCTCTTCATCTCTTCATCTCTCCATCTCTTCATCTCTCCATCTCTTCATCTCTCCATCTCTTCATCACTCCATCTCTTCATCACTCCATCTCTTCATCACTCCATCTCTTCATCACTCCATCTCTTCATCACTCCATCTCTTCATCACTCCATCTCTTCATCTCTCCATCTCTTCATCTCTTCATCTCTCCATCTCTTCATCTCTCCATCTCTTCATCTCTCCATCTCTTCATCTCTCCATCTCTTCATCACTCCATCTCTTCATCTCTCCATCTCTTCATCTCTTCATCTCTCCATCTCTTCATCTCTCCATCTCCTCATCACTCCATCTCTTCATCACTCCATCTCTTCATTTCTCCATCTCTTCATCTCTCCATCTCTTCATCTCTTCATCTCTCCATCTCTTCATCTCTCCATCTCTTCATCTCTCCATCTCTTCATCACTCCATCTCTTCATCACTCCATCTCTTCATCACTCCATCTCTTCATCACTCCATCTCTTCATCTCTTCATCTCTCCATCTCTTCATCTCTCCATCTCTTCATCACTCCATCTCTTCATCACTCCATCTCTTCATCACTCCATCTCTTCATCTCTCCATCTCTTCATCACTCCATCTCTTCATCTCTCCATCTCTTCATCACTCCATCTCTTCATCTCTCCATCTCTTCATCACTCCATCTCTTCATCACTCCATCTCTTCATCACTCCATCTCTTCATCTCTCCATCTCTTCATCACTCCATCTCTTCATCACTCCATCTCTTCATCTCTCCATCTCTTCATCACTCCATCTCTTCATCTCTCCATCTCTTCATCACTCCATCTCTTCATCACTCCATCTCTTCATCACTCCATCTCCTCATCACTCCATCTCTTCATCTCTCCATCTCTTCATCATTCCATCTCCTCATCACTCCATCTCTTCATCTCTCCATCTCTTCATCTCTCCATCTCTTCATCTCTCCATCTCTTCATCACTCCATCTCTTCATCACTCCATCTCTTCATCTCTCCATCTCTTCATCACTCCATCTCTTCATCTCTCCATCTCTTCATCACTCCATCTCTTCATCACTCCATCTCCTCATCACTCCATCTCTTCATCTCTCCATCTCTTCATCATTCCATCTCCTCATCACTCCATCTCTTCATCTCTCCATCTCTTCATCACTCCATCTCTTCATCTCTCCATCTCTTCATCTCTCCATCTCTTCATCACTCCATCTCCTCATCACTCCATCTCTTCATCACTCCATCTCTCCATCTCTTCATCTCTCCATCTCTTCATCATTCCATCACTCCATCTCTCCATCTCCTCATCACTCCATCTCTTCATCACTCCATCTCTTCATCTCTCCATCTCTTCATCATTCCATCTCCTCATCACTCCATCTCTACATCATTCCATCTCTTCATCTCTTCATCTCTCCATCTCTTCATCACTCCATCTCTTCATCACTCCATCACTCCATCTCTTCATCACTCCATCTCTTCATCACTCCATCTCTCCATCTCTTCATCATTCCATCTCCTCATCACTCCATCTCTTCATCACTCCATCTCTCCATCTCTTCATCTCTCCATCTCTTCATCATTCCATCTCTTCATCACTCCATCTCCTCATCACTCCATCTCTTCATCACTCCATCTCTTCATCTCTTCATCACTCCATCTCCTCATCACTCCATCTCCTCATCACTCCATGTCCACATCTCTTCATCACTCCATCCCCACCTCTCTTCATCACTCCATCTCCACATCTCTTCATCTCTCCATCTCCTCATCTCTTCATCATTCCATCTCTCCATCTCTTCATCACTCCATCTCTTCATCACTCCATCTCCACATCTCTTCATCACTCCATCTCCACATCTCTTCATCTCTCCATCTCCTCATCACTCCATCTCCTCATCACTCCATCTCTCCATCTCTTCATCTCCACATCTCTTCATCACTCCATCTCCTCATCACTCCATCTCTTCATCTCTCCATCTCTTCATCTCTCCATCTCTTCATCTCTCCATCTCCTCATCACTCCATCTCCTCATCACTCCATCTCTTCATCTCTCCATCTCTTCATCTCTCCATCTCCTCATCACTCCATCTCTTCATCTCTCCATCTCTTCATCACTCCATCTCTTCATCTCTCCATCTCTTCATCACTCCATCTCTTCATCTCTCCATCTCCTCATCACTCCATCTCTTCATCACTCCATCTCCTCATCCCTCCATCTCTTCATCTCTTCATCACTCCATCTCTTCATCACTCCATCTCTTCATCTCTCCATCTCCTCATCTCTCCATCTCTCCATCTCTTCATCACTCCATCTCTCCATCTCTTCATCTCTCCATCTCTTCATCACTCCATCTCTTCATCACTCCATCTCTCCATCTCTTCATCTCTCCATCTCTTCATCACTCCATCTCCTCATCACTCAATCTCTTCATCTCTCCATCTCTTCATCTCTTCATCACTCCATCTCTTCATCTCTCCATCTCTTCATCACTCCATCTCTTCATCTCTCCATCTCTTCATCTCTCCATCTCTTCATCACTCCATCTCTTCATCTCTCCATCTCTTCATCTCTCCATCTCTTCATCACTCCATCTCTTCATCTCTCCATCTCTTCATCTCTCCATCTCTTCATCACTCCATCTCTTCATCTCTCCATCTCTTCATCTCTCCATCTCTTCATCTCTCCATCTCTTCATCTCTCCATCTCTTCATCACTCCATCTCTTCATCTCTCCATCTCTTCATCTCTCCATCTCTTCATCACTCCATCTCTTCATCTCTCCATCTCTTCATCACTCCATCTCTTCATCTCTCCATCTCTTCATCACTCCATCTCTTCATCTCTCCATCTCTTCATCACTCCATCTCTTCATCTCTCCATCTCTTCATCACTCCATCTCTTCATCACTCCATCTCTTCATCTCTTCATCTCTCCATCTCTTCATCTCTTCATCTCTTCATCACTCCATCTCCTCATCACTCCATCTCCTCATCACTCCATCTCCACATCTCCTCATCTCTTCATCACTCCATCTCCTCATCTCTTCATCACTCCATCTCCTCATCTCTTCATCACTCCATCTCCTCATCTCTTCATCACTCCATCTCCTCATCTCTTCATCACTCCATCTCTTCATCACTCCATCTCTCCATCTCTTCATCATTCCATCTCCTCATCACTCCATCTCCTCATCACTCCATCTCCTCATCACTCCATCTCTTCATCTCTTCATCACTCCATCTCTTCATCACTCCATCTCCTCATCACTCCATCTCTTCATCACTCAATCTCTCCATCTCTTCATCATTCCATCTCCTCATCACTCCATCTCTTCATCACTCCATCTCTTCATCTCTCCATCTCTTCATCACTCCATCTCTTCATCTCTCCATCTCTTCATCACTCCATCTCCTCATCACTCCATCTCTTCATCTCTCCATCTCTTCATCACTCCATCTCCTCATCACTCCATCTCTTCATCTCTCCATCTCTTCATCACTCCATCTCCACATCTCTTCATCACTCCATCTCCACATCTCTTCATCACTCCACCTCCACATCTCTTCATCACTCCATCTCCTCATCACTCCATCTCCTCATCACTCCATCTCTTCATCACTCCATCTCTTCATCACTCCATCTCCACATCTCTTCATCACTCCATCTCCACATCTCTTCATCACTCCATCTCCACATCTCTTCATCACTCCATCTCCTCATCACTCCATCTCCTCATCACTCCATCTCCTCATCACTCCATCTCCTCATCACTCCATCTCTTCATCACTCCATCACTCCATCTCTTCATCACTCCATCTCTCCATCTCTTCATCATTCCATCTCCTCATCACTCCATCTCTTCATCACTCCATCTCTCCATCTCTTCATCTCTCCATCTCTTCATCATTCCATCTCTTCATCACTCCATCTCTTCATCACTCCATCTCTTCATCTCTCCATCTCTCCATCTCTTCATCACTCCATCTCCTCATCACTCCATCTCCTCATCATTCCATCTCCTCATCACTCCATCTCTACATCATTCCATCTCTTCATCTCTTCATCTCTCCATCTCTTCATCACTCCATCTCTTCATCACTCCATCACTCCATCTCTTCATCACTCCATCTCTTCATCACTCCATCTCTCCATCTCTTCATCATTCCATCTCCTCATCACTCCATCTCTTCATCACTCCATCTCTCCATCTCTTCATCTCTCCATCTCTTCATCATTCCATCTCTTCATCACTCCATCTCCTCATCACTCCATCTCTTCATCACTCCATCTCTTCATCTCTTCATCACTCCATCTCCTCATCACTCCATCTCCTCATCACTCCATCTCCACATCTCTTCATCACTCCATCCCCACATCTCTTCATCACTCCATCTCCACATCTCTTCATCTCTCCATCTCCTCATCTCTTCATCATTCCATCTCTCCATCTCTTCATCACTCCATCTCTTCATCACTCCATCTCCACATCTTTTCATCACTCCATCTCCACATCTCTTCATCTCTCCATCTCCTCATCACTCCATCTCCTCATCACTCCATCTCTCCATCTCTTCATCTCCACATCTCTTCATCACTCCATCTCCTCATCACTCCATCTCTTCATCTCTCCATCTCTTCATCTCTCCATCTCTTCATCTCTCCATCTCCTCATCACTCCATCTCCTCATCACTCCATCTCCTCATCACTCCATCTCTTCATCTCTCCATCTCTTCATCTCTCCATCTCCTCATCACTCCATCTCTTCATCTCTCCATCTCTTCATCACTCCATCTCTTCATCTCTCCATCTCTTCATCACTCCATCTCTTCATCTCTCCATCTCCTCATCACTCCATCTCTTCATCACTCCATCTCCTCATCCCTCCATCTCTTCATCTCTTCATCACTCCATCTCTTCATCACTCCATCTCTTCATCTCTCCATCTCTTCATCTCTCCATCTCTCCATCTCTTCATCACTCCATCTCTCCATCTCTTCATCTCTCCATCTCTTCATCACTCCATCTCTTCATCACTCCATCTCTCCATCTCTTCATCTCTCCATCTCTTCATCACTCCATCTCCTCATCACTCAATCTCTTCATCTCTCCATCTCTTCATCTCTTCATCACTCCATCTCTTCATCTCTCCATCTCTTCATCACTCCATCTCTTCATCTCTCCATCTCTTCATCTCTCCATCTCTTCATCACTCCATCTCTTCATCTCTCCATCTCTTCATCTCTCCATCTCTTCATCACTCCATCTCTTCATCTCTCCATCTCTTCATCTCTCCATCTCTTCATCACTCCATCTCTTCATCTCTCCATCTCTTCATCTCTCCATCTCTTCATCTCTCCATCTCTTCATCTCTCCATCTCTTCATCACTCCATCTCTTCATCTCTCCATCTCTTCATCTCTCCATCTCTTCATCACTCCATCTCTTCATCTCTCCATCTCTTCATCACTCCATCTCTTCATCTCTCCATCTCTTCATCACTCCATCTCTTCATCTCTCCATCTCTTCATCACTCCATCTCTTCATCTCTCCATCTCTTCATCACTCCATCTCTTCATCACTCCATCTCTTCATCTCTCCATCTCTTCATCTCTTCATCTCTTCATCACTCCATCTCCTCATCACTCCATCTCCTCATCACTCCATCTCCACATCTCCTCATCTCTTCATCACTCCATCTCCTCATCTCTTCATCACTCCATCTCCTCATCTCTTCATCACTCCATCTCCTCATCTCTTCATCACTCCATCTCCTCATCTCTTCATCACTCCATCTCTTCATCACTCCATCTCTCCATCTCTTCATCATTCCATCTCCTCATCACTCCATCTCCTCATCACTCCATCTCCTCATCACTCCATCTCTTCATCTCTTCATCACTCCATCTCTTCATCACTCCATCTCCTCATCACTCCATCTCTTCATCACTCAATCTCTCCATCTCTTCATCATTCCATCTCCTCATCACTCCATCTCTTCATCACTCCATCTCTTCATCTCTCCATCTCTTCATCACTCCATCTCTTCATCTCTCCATCTCTTCATCACTCCATCTCCTCATCACTCCATCTCTTCATCTCTCCATCTCTTCATCACTCCATCTCCACATCTCTTCATCACTCCATCTCCACATCTCTTCATCACTCCACCTCCACATCTCTTCATCACTCCATCTCCTCATCACTCCATCTCTTCATCTCCACATCTCTTCATCACTCCATCTCCTCATCACTCCATCTCCTCATCACTCCATCTCTTCATCACTCCATCTCTTCATCACTCCATCTCCACATCTCTTCATCACTCCATCTCCACATCTCTTCATCACTCCATCTCCACATCTCTTCATCACTCCATCTCCTCATCACTCCATCTCCTCATCACTCCATCTCCTCATCACTCCATCTCCTCATCACTCCATCTCTTCATCACTCCATCACTCCATCTCTTCATCACTCCATCTCTCCATCTCTTCATCATTCCATCTCCTCATCACTCCATCTCTTCATCACTCCATCTCTCCATCTCTTCATCTCTCCATCTCTTCATCATTCCATCTCTTCATCACTCCATCTCTTCATCACTCCATCTCTTCATCTCTCCATCTCTCCATCTCTTCATCACTCCATCTCCTCATCACTCCATCTCCTCATCACTCCATCTCCTGATCACTCCATCACTCCATCTCCACATCTCTTCATCACTCCATATCCACATCTCTTCATCACTCCATCTCCACATCTCTTCATCTCTCCATCTCCTCATCTCTTCATCATTCCATCTCTCCATCTCTTCATCACTCCATCTCTTCATCACTCCATCTCCACATCTCTTCATCACTCCATCTCCACATCTCTTCATCTCTCCATCTCCTCATCACTCCATCTCCGCATCACTCCATCTCTCCATCTCTTCATCTCCACATCTCTTCATCACTCCATCTCCTCATCTCTCCATCTCTTCATCACTCCATCTCCTCATCTCTTCATCTCTCCATCTCTTCATCTCTTCATCTCTCCATCTCTTCATCTCTCCATCTCTTTATCACTCCATCTCTTCATCGCTCCATCTCTTCATCTCCACATCTCTTCATCACTCCATCTCCTCATCTCTTCATCACTCCATCTCTCCATCACTCCATCTCTTCATCACTCCATCTCTTCATCTCTTCATCACTCCATCTCTTCATCACTCCATCTCTTCATCTCCACATCTCCTCATCTCTCCATCTCTTCATCACTCCATCTTTTCATCACTCCATCTCTTCATCTCCACATCTCCTCATCTCTTCATCTCTTCATCACTCCATCTCTTCATCACTCCATCTCTTCATCTCCACATCTCCTCATCTCTTCATCTCCACATCATTCCATCTCTTCATCACTCCATCTCTTCATCACTCCATCTCTTCATCTCTACATCTCTACATCTCCTCATCTCTTCATCTCTTCATCACTCCATCTGTTCTCGAGTCCATGAACACGTGTACACACACAGTTGTCTGCAACTTCTGCTCTTTTGCTCAGAGTTTCAAGAACCACAGCAGAACCTTCCGCAAGCTCTTCCCTGAGATCCCGGAGGATCTGGAGCACGGTGAGTTCAGGAACACAGTCTTCATGTCTGCAGTAAATGAGTTTGCTGTAACGTGGAGCTGGTCCCCTGTGTTGCAGTGTTCACCTGTGCTCTGCATAAGGAGGTGCTTTACCACGGAAAGATGTACGTGTCGCGTCAGCACATCTGCTTCCACTCGTCTGTGCTGCTCAAGGACACCAAGGTGAGCGAAGTCTACAAACGCTCATGGAGAACACACAGCCAACACCATCTCGTGGAAATGCGGATCTACAGCACTAGTTGTATTTATCGTCCAATTTATAAGCCAAAAATAGTTTTTTGTGCATATATAGCCTACACTGTAAATTAAATTAGTGGTGTGGAGTGTCTGCATATTACACGCCATAAAGTGTGTAGCATCTGCATACGCACTCGAAAACTGCGTATCATATGCACGTAAAAACTATTTTTTGCGTATAAATTGCACGATAAATACAATTGGTGCTATAGATACACACTGTCATGAGATCCGGCTGCTAACGGCATGTAGAAACCTAGCAAACAAAAACATATTTTACGAATGTTATGAACATTATGTCTGAATGTTTTCTGAAACGTCCAATTTTTTAAGTCTTTTAAAAGCATTTTTCTTGGTAATGCGAATGTTAAAGGGGCTGTATGTATAATTCATAAACCCTTGTTATAGCGACACCGGTGGCCGTTCGGTGAACTGCGGGAACACTTGTGACGCGATTCAATGCGCTGAAATACTCACAGAGAAGGGCTCGTTCGTTCTTCACTTAGAAGTAGAAGTTGGAAACACCTTTGCAGTGTAATACGGGTAACCCCGTCCAGGCTTCTGAGAGACGTTTAGATCAATATGTAAATATGTGCTGCTCTTTCCTCTCAATACAAAACAAACACAGCGAGAATGAGAAAGCAGCCGTTCAGAAAGCATCTGATCATAGAGATCTGCAACATGTCGAACGATGAGCTCATTAAAATTACACTGTTATGATCAATTGATTATAAAGTATATTTGAGACTATAGACTATATAGATCCGACTATAGTTTGAATGAATCTCTTTTCTTTGCATTGCACATTGACATTACAGTGCAGAACAGCTTTCATTATTATCATTCATTTCGTGTTTCACTAGAAGCTGGTCACACATCAACAATACAAAAGCGATTAATATATGATAATTCTTGCATACGGCTTTAACCCATTTGTGCCCAAATTTTTCTGAATGGTTTCATGCATATAGTCGTGTTAATAGTGTCCTATGTGAACATGTTCTGCATTTATTTTCCCCAGGTTTTTGTTTTTCTTTCTTGAAAATCGTATTTGAACGGTGGGCTAATGTGTGCACCCCCTCAATGTCAAATTTAAATAGGAGGAGAACATTTGGCATCTAACTCAAAATAACTGCTTTCAACAGATCAATCTTTATTCATAAACGAATGTATTATGTATAAAAGTCGAAGAACATTCGATGCAAACCCAATAAAGCTGCATAACCTCTTGAATAAGAAAACACAACCGGGTTTTTTTTCAGTACAAAAACTACTAAACTTTGACAAAAAGTAACTTTTATTGTAATAATTTCTAATTATTTAATTTTGTGATTTCATAATATGTAGATATGAATCCAACTCGAAAAACTTGTGAAAAGATGTCTTTTAGTTAGACAAGTAGCGAATAGTGGAGCTCTGCAGCCACCTACTGGTTAAAGTGATCATTTTTTACTTTTAAATCTGCATTTTCCAAAAGATCCCCATGAATGAAATTTAGAAATGTGGGTCTTTTATAAAGTGAATTTGCAATTTGAAACATGCTATAGCAGATTGATTATGAAACTTAAGAAAGCACTTAGCTTTATGGGTTAACATTACATTAAACGTCAGGTGGTTGGTTTTGACATTGGCTGTCATGAGGCCTTTATAACATGTTAATGACAAATTCAATGTGCATTACTGTAGTTGAGGTCAAGAAACATATTCATAACATAGTTATAATGCCTCATGACAGCCAATGTCAAAACCAACCACATGACAGTTTAATGTAATGATAACCCATAAAGCTAAGTGGTTTCTTAAGTTTGATAATTAATCTGCTATGTCATGTTTATGACATATTTATGACAATTTATGTTGTCTTAGTAATGTCAAGTTGTCATGACCAAGACACTGAGAGATTATGATGTATTGGTTTATGTCAAGTTGTCATAACAAATACATCTCAAACAATGTCATATTTGCATTAAAAATGTCATAATTGAGCGAATGACACTTAATGACAGTTGTCATAAACATGCATAAACCCTCCTTCATATTCATGACATGTGTCATGTCATGGTTATGAAGGTGTCATGTCAGTCTTATGCACACCCCTTCAAGTAAAGTGTTACCAACGCTTGTGTTTTAGACTGAGAGAACGGTCTGTCGTGTTTGGATGCGGGAGACGTGTGTGTGTGTGTGTGTGTGTGTGTTACAGCACAAAACTGATCATCCTAATCTTTGGTAGTTTAGGACATGTGCACAGATTATGCGTCAGGGGTTTGCAAACTGCTGGGCTGAGTAAAAAGATCTCTAAGCAAACAGCCAAATACTGTTCTGTGTCAGTGTGTGTGTGTGTGTGTGTGTGTGTGTGTGTCAGCAATCATAGGCAGTGTGTGTGTGTGTGTGTGTGTGTGTCAGCAATCATAGGCAGTGTGTGTGTGTGTGTGTGTGTGTGTGTCAGCAATCATAGGCAGTGTGTGTGTATGTGTGTGTGTGTGTGTGTGTGTGTGTGTCAGCAATCATAGGCAGTCTGCATGTTTGGAAAAGGCGATGTCACCTCTATCCATAGTCTATTTATTTATATATTCATGTGGTTGTGACTATTGTCGATGTGTAAATTTAGTGAAAGCCTATTTTGGAGATTTGCAATTCAGTTTCTCAACTCCAAAATTCAGCACTGCATAGCAATGCCTAGAGGTTGGAATAATGGCAGGATGCACCATTTCTACACTGGCTTTTACCATGGCAATGGAAGTAATCATGAGGGCATCAAGATGGGTAGTAGGAGGAGAGCGCTTGGCTTCTGGGATGCGACTACCACCAATCAGAGCATACATGGATGACATGACAACCATGACTACAACAGTAGCCTGCACTAATCGGTTGTAGCAATGTTCAGGGAAGAAGGAGGCGGGAACCGGCGGACAATCAAATTAAAACTTTATTTAAATGAAATAAACACAATACCTGCCAGCAGTCCCTCACGGAACTGCTGGCTACCAAAATAAAATAAAATAAAACACAAACAAAAGCAGGCCTGTTCCTCTCTCGATCATCCACTCCGTCGCTCCTCCTTTATGCTTCCGCTCCTCCGTGAGAGATGCGAGACCGGTGTGCTTCCCAGGTGCTGCTCATTAGCAATCGCACCACCGGCCTCGCGACGTTCTCTCACGTCCCTCGGCCGTCCTGCTCACCACATCGGTTATTGGGGAAGTTAACAGATAATATTGAATGGGCACGAATGCAATTTAAGCCCTCTAAATCAAGGAGCATCTCGATAGTTAAAGGAAAGGTAGTAGATAAAACATTCTTCATTAATGGTGAGGCAATACCAACAGTTTCTGAGAAGCCAGTGAAGAGTCTTGGGAGATGGTACGATGGGGATCTAGAGGACACAGTTCGGGTGGGAGAAGTTAGACGACAAGCAGTGGAAGGGTTGAAGAGCATAAACAGCTGTGCTCTACCAGGCAAACTAAAACTCTGGTGCTTTCAGTTTGGTCAACTGCCGAGGTTGCTGTGGCCACTGACCGTGTACGACGTTTCTTTGACAACAGTGGATAAGCTGGAAGCGTTGATAAGTTCATACATCAGGAAATGGTTGGGAGTTCCACGCTGCCTCAGTAGACTTTTACTTTATAGTAAAGGAATATTGCAGCTGCCAGTCTCTGCTTTACCCCGAGGAGTTCAAGAGTGCCAAGGTCAGACTGGAAATGACCTTAGTAGAGTCACGAGACAAATGTGTAAGGGAGGCAGCCCCTGTGTTAAAAACTGGTAGAAAGTGGTCAGCAAAGAAATCTGTGGGAGAGGCAAAGGCTGACCTTCAAATTGGGGATATCGTGGGACAGGTACAGCATGGAAGAGGGGGTTTTGGGCTCAGTTTAGCTCCTCCTAAATGGCACAAGGCAGGCCCAGCTCAAAGGAGGAAGCTGGTAGTCAACGAGGTGCGACAGCAGGAGGAGAGGATGAGGTGTATAAAGGCCATTTCCCAGGCCAAGCAGGGAGAGTGGATGAGATGGGAGAGTGTGGAACAACGCAAGATGGGCTGGCAAGACCTTTGGTCAATGGAAGAGAGTAGGATCAGTTTCCTTATTAGGTCAACATATGATGTTCTCCCATCACCGCAGAACCTAAACCTCTGGGTAGGAGAGGATCCCTCTTGTCCTTTGTGTTCATCACCTGCCACATTAAGGCACATTTTGACAGGATGTAAGGTGGCTCTTAGCCAAGGTCGGTTTACTTGGCGCCATGACCAAGTACTGCGATGTTTGGCTTTAGCATTGGAAGGCAAGCGTAACATGACTAATAAGTTGCTACCTGTTCTAGCAAAACATTACACGCAGAAGACAATATTCCTCCGCCCAGGCGAGCAACCACCAAGAAAAGGTGTTAACACCAATTCTCGCCCAGGACAACTGGAAGCTGCTGGGGACTGGAAGATGCTGGCTGATCTTGACCAACGGCTTATTTTTCCACCTGAGATTGCCACCACTAACCTCCGACCAGATATTGTTTTGTGGTCTGGATCAGCACGCATTGTTCAACTGATAGAGTTAACAGTGCCATGGGAGGATGCGGTAGATGAGGCATATGAGAGGAAGAAACTGCGGTATGCTCATCTGGCCACTGAAGCAGAACAGCGAGGATGGAGAGTCCAGGTTTATCCAGTGGAAGTGGGTTGTCGAGGTTTTGTGGCACACTCTACAACCCGGTTCCTCAGAGACGTCGGATTCAGCGGCCAAGAGTTGCGTCGCACAGTAAAGAACTTATCTGAAGCAGCAGAGAGGAGCAGCAACTGGCTGTGGTTGAGACGGAAAGATTCTGGCTGGCTGTGTGCAGGCCGCCACGCTACACTGAGGACGGAAGGTGCCCACTTGAAGACCCTAGAGATGTCCCCTACTCGGCTCAATCCAGACGGTTGTCGTGCTGGTCCTGTAGTTGCAGTCGTCGTGTGTGCTGATGCGCCAAGTACACTGCAGCCGTTAACGCCGGACAGAAGGGGAGTCACACCACCAGATGGAAAGAAGCGTAAATGGATGGAGAAGCATAGTTTACTGTAAAGCTACATCTTAGTTTTGCTTATCTTGGCGAAAGCCGAGTACAAATCAGCATGATGGAAACCGTGTAATAGAAATCATGTCGATGTGTGTATTGTGGATGTGTGTATTGTGGATGTGTGTATTGTGGATGTGTGTATTGTCAGGTGAAACATAACAGGCTCTTTGTGAATATTTGGATGCTGTGTTGTTTAATCAGTATTGGTCATTCCAAATAAAATAATCAAATGTGTTCCTGTAGGTGATGATCCACATCTCCAGCGTTCTGACTATAAAGAAGAAACACACCGCTAAGATCGTTCCCAACGCTGTCGCTGTCATCACTGACGACGGACACAAGGTACACACATACACACACACACACACATGTATCAGGTGTCCTTCATTCACACACAGAGTGTTTCAGAGGAGCTTCACAGAGATTACAGGACAATAATGCAACAGTTTGTGTCTAGAAGAGAATAGCGTCACAGTCCAGCTTAAAGTTATTCATATATATATATATATCCGCTCTGGAGTAAACTGTGATGTCATTGTCCAGCTCAGTTCAGCTCTCATATAAAGCTGTCAATGCAGGAGATCAATAATATTGTTGAATATTAGAATCAATGTCTCCAACTAAGCCAGACTAAGCCGAAGGCGACGGACGGTCTGCAGTTTATCCTCGAGTCGATCAAGAGCAGAGTCACTGAACACAACTGTTATTAGTGTGATATTAACTGCAAATTTGGACACAACTTGGTTAGACACACGGCTCTGAGTTTATAGCAATTCAGTCCAAATTATTTTGTAAAATATATATACACTACCAGTTAAAAAAAGAGTCTCTTCTGCTCACCAAAGCTGCATTTATTTGATTAAAAATACAACCAAAAAGTAATATTGTGTAAATTACTCCAGTGTAAATCAGCTGTTCTCTATGTGAATATACAGTAAAGTGTCATTTATTCCTGTGATCAAAGCTGAATTTCAGCATCATTACTCCAGTCTTCAGTGTCACATGATCCTTCAGAAATCACTCTAATATGAGGATCTGATGCTCAAGAAACATTTATGATTATATTTATGATATTATTATCAGTGTTGAAATCAGTTGTGTACAATTTCTATCAGGATTCTTTAATGAATAGAAAGTTCAAAACAACAGCATTTATCTGAAATAGAATCTTTTGTAACATTATAAATGTCTTACACTACTATATATTCAGATAGAAAACAGAAATAAAAATTGAAAATTTTAATAATATTTCCCAATATTACTTTTTTGTTGTATTTTTAATCAAATAAACAGAGCCTTGGTGAGCAGAAGAGACTCTTTTAAAAACATTAAAAATCTTACCGATCCAAAACATTTGACTGGTAGTGTATATTTTGTACTAAGTACAGTACATTTATGACTTTCTTTTACATTTTTATGCAGTGCTTTCACTTCTTCTTTAAAGGGGTCATATAATGGTACATGCACTTTTACAAGTTGATTGTACTGAAATGTGTGTTGGCAGTGCCTGTACACAACCATCATATAATGATAAAAATCCATCCAGTGGTTTTGTTTTAATCTCCTTATATGTTTTCCCCTGCCTCAAATCGAGCCGTTTGAGCGTATGACGTCACATGATCGGACGCCCCTCCCACGAGTGTTGATTGACAGCAGCGTTTCACACAGACCCGCCCTCGTTAATAAGCGAGCGGTCATCATAGTCCGCTAGTGTTGATATGCTGGAGCACTGTCTATGAGCAGAATGGCGTCTAAGCGACTGTGGTGTTCTGTTCTTGGGTGTAATAACGAACACAGTCATTTTAATGTTCCTAAATCCGAACCGCTGAAGACGCAGTGGCTGAGTTTGTTTTCGAAGGGAATATTCCCCACGAGCAACGTCAATGCTCTCATGTGTGCGCGAATCATTTCTCAGCAGACTGCTTTATAAACGAGGGTCAGTGTAAAGCTGGATTTGCTAAGAAGCTGCTCATGAAAACAGAATCGGTGGCAACTATTCGTGTCCCTGCTGCACCTCCAGAAGAAGTGAGTGTAAAGTGTTATTAACCTTTATATTAATCTTTGCAAATCGCGAAAAAAAGTTTTTCATGACCATTAGCTGTAACGTCAATCTGTCAATGAACTAACGTATACATCAGTAAACACACAGCGTTCGTATCTCACTACTGAGATACGAGTCCTGTTTGAGCCTTAACTGTCGAACTTCTTCGGCCGCCATCTTGTTCCGGGTGCGACTCCGGCTCAAACTGATACGGTTGCACAGATGTGTCCTCAGAGACTCCCGCTGCCATTCTCTCTCCAAAATATCCCCTCAACTGTTGTCAAGGCAACACTCGTGCGTTATCAAAACGCCCACAGAACAGAGGGGCGGAGTCAGCGAAGCTCATTATCATTTCACGAGTTCACACTTACAAATGATCAGAGAATAGATGGTTATGCGTATTTGGCGTGCTGTCCGGGGGGAGGGCTCCGAGCTCGGAAATTGGGCCCGAACCCAGAGTACTCCCCCCGTATCTCTGTTTAGGAAGATAACTAGGCAAGTGTGAGGAGATGGGGTGGTGGAGGGATGCTGAAAACTGTCGAGGAATATGGGTGAGTCGACTGAGTATATTTATAGGCTTTACTCGTGCTGTTTGAGTGGACCTGTTGATTACTGATTGCTGACAGCTGGCTGGAATGACTTGATTGTTTGATCATTAGAACGTGTTCCTCCCGAACCTTGTTAATAAAACATCAATTAAAGGCACATGCACTGAAACGGCGTGCTGAAAACAGCTGTTTTTGACCAGGTAAAATGAGTGTTTTCTTACAATACTAATGAGAATTTTACATTTCTCATGCGCCGCCGAGAGTGGCAGCTGTTTTCAGTAGCTGCGTTTGTTGTGTGTTTTTAGTCTTTTATAACTTCTTTTACGTATCGCGTTGGTATTTGTATATCCTATGGATATGGCTATTAGTAGTCTGCAACACAACGGTAAAAAACTCATTTACTTGAGGGAAAAACTGCTTGAATTGAGGGCAATGGGACATGTCGGCATTTTTCACTCGATCCCGGAGGAATTAAAACGACGACACAGAGGATGCAGAGCGGGAGTTAAAGTCAAGGCTAAGCGTATGGAGAAGCGAGGGAGGTTTAAGCCGCCCATTCCTTCGTGTGTGATGGGAAATGTGAATTCACTGGCTAACAAGATAGATGAGATGGCTGCTTTGGTGAGAAATGTGAAGTTGTACAGGGAATGCAGCCTACTTTGCTTCACGGAGACATGCCTCACAAGTAATATCCCGGACGTTAGGGTTGAGCTAACTGGTTTTTCAATTGTGAGGGCGGACAGAGACCCTATACTGAGTGGCAAAAACAAGGGTGGGGGGCTTGCACTCTTTGTCAACACCAAATGGTGCAACCCAGGACATGTGACGGTGAAGGAAATTATCTGCTGCCCAGACATTCAACTTTTAGCGGTGAGTCTCCGTCCGTATTATATGCCAAGGGAGTTATCGCACGTCATTGTTGTTTGTGTTTACATCCCCCCACGTGCTCTGGCTGAAACCGCATGTGATGTTATCCACTCTACTATTGCGGGGCTTCTGGTTCGGCACCCTGAAGCCTTCATTTCGATTTCAGGGGATTTGAATCACGTTACACTTGATTCAACCCTGTCTGCTTTTCATGAGTTTGTTAAAGGCACACTGTGGAATTTTTGGCCACTAGGGTGCGCTCGACCTGTAATTTTCACGTCTAGTGCCCCTAGAGGCCACAAGCGCCGCAGCATTGTCGCAAAAGTCAACAAACAGTCAACCGGTCAACCTCCCACGTCTGCTACCAGATGAATTGCATACAAATTAAACAAAGCCTGTAGCTAGTTGTTAAGTTGCAGCCCTGTTTCGTTTCAAAATCGGAGGATAAAGTGTCTGCTGAATGCAAACCTTTCCCAATATTTATAAAATTTATATTTGTACTTACATTTAGCTACCAGATTGATAATTCGCTAACTTACTCTACTAGCATTCCTTGTTACATTAAGTTAAATGGAGGACAATATAGAATCAGTAACATGGCCAGGCAGAGAACAAATTTGAAAAAAAAAAGATATTGTGCAAGCAATATATTTAACTTACTAGTCCAAAAGCATGACGGCCAGGTCAGCATCGGTCGGGAATCCCTCATCCTCCTTTATCGCACGCCAGCGAGGGAACGCTTGACCAATGTTTATTCTCGTCCTTGCTTTTAGTTTATCACTCTCCCCTTTTCTTTTTTTTTGGTCTCCTCTGACAAAATCTTTGCTTTCTTCGCTTTCTTCCGAGTAGCTGTTGATTCAGCCATGACGACAACATACAGACGCCAGAAATCAAACGCGAGTTGAGCTCTCACGTTAGAATCTGAGGAAGTTGGGGTGGTGGGGGAAGTGACGTATGCCGTAAAGCGGTCGAATTTTGTAGTTCTTTTTGTGCTCAGGTTCCTACCCGAAACTCGAAGTTACATAGTGCTAGTAAAAGCGATACAGACACCTTCAGGCTTCGGCAGACGTGTCATTCAACCTATTGTAAGTCGATGTACCATCTCAATGGGTTTTGTTAATATATTATAAAGGTTGAAAAGTTCCACAGTGTGCCTTTAATTGCCCTACACGAAAGAACAGAACAATCGACCTTATGTATGCTAGTGTCAAAGATGCATACACTGCCACTCCACTGCCACCGCTGGGGAGATCAGATCATAACCTGGTCTTCCTACGACCACAGTACATTCCACTTGTCCGCAGACAACCCACCACCATACGTTCCTTTAGGAAATGGTCTCCTGAGGCGGAGGAGGCGCTGAGGGACTGCTTTGAGTCAACAGATTGGAATGTGCTCCAGGAATCATATGGCGATGATATTGAAGGAGTTACAAACTGCACTACCGACTATCTGAATTTCTGTATGGACATTGTAGTTCCCACAAGAACTGTACGCCGTAAAATCACCGTGGATCACCAGTGATGTCAAGGACCTCCTCAATAAAAAGAAGAGGGCGTTTAAGGAGGGCGATCAGGCGAAGTTGAGGTGTGTACAGGGGGAACTCAAGATAAAGCTGAAAGTGGCAAAGGAAGAATATGGAAAGAAGGTAGAGCAGAAGTTGCAGGAGAACAACATGAAGGATGTCTGGGAGGGAATGAAAATGATCACAGGCTACAAGAAGAAGAGCAGCATAGTAGAAGGAGATGTGGTGAGAGCAAACCAGCTCAACCAGTTCTACAACAGGTTTGACTGCCCTGCTCCCGCAGCAATGTCCTGTTCAATTCCCTCACCCCTCACCTACTTTAGTCTGTCCACACCATGACCACCCACTATCTTGCTCATTTTCACAATCAATCGTACCCATTCAGAATCATGCATCTGCTACAGCTGCTAGCCCCCAGCCAGTATTTACCGATGCTCCACTCCCCCCAACATTCAACATAGGGACCCCCCTTTCTCCCATTATCACGGCGTATCAGGTTAAAAGAGAGCTGAGTAGACTTCGCCCAGGGAAAGCAGCCGGCCCAGAGAGAGTGTGTCCCAGACTGCTCAAAGCCTGTGCGGCAGAACTGGCAGAGCCTCTGCAGCATATCTTCAACCTGAGCCTTCGTCTGGGGAAGGTACCAGCACTGTGGAAGACATCATGCCTTATACCTAGGGATGTGAATTTCTGCCAAAAATGACATTCGAAAATCGAGGAGCAAAAGTCGATTATCGTTCGAAAATCGGGGAAAAAACCAACCAAAAAAAAAACCGCACACTCACAATGACAGAAAGGGAGGCCAATTTCATCTTTAGCGATTTGATAAACAAACTGTTTATTATTCGAACAATTAACATGTTTTCGTCGGTTTTTTTTTAACATACCGGTATAGTTAACATAGAAGAAAAATACAATAAGCACGACAGTCCGTTTTTGCATCGCCAAACCAGATGCTCGTTAGATAAAAAAAATAATGTCATAATGATTTTATGCAAACCTGCCTTGTTACTGCAAAAGCCTACTTTTTAAACAAATTAGTTTCAATCAAAACTATTCGTGTGATGCCACTGCGCAATACACAGCACACATTACCGCGGTGTTCATTTCATAAACTGTGGACAATGGTAGCTTATTTAATGTAGCCTATAAATGAATGTAAATGTCCAAAAAACGGATAATGTCATCATACTTGTAGTGCTATCGTCGAGTAATAATCTGTTTGGTTGTAAAATGTATTACCTGAATGAAATGAACTAGAATGTATCGTCCTGTGGAATCATTCATTCACAGACATCATACGAAGATGTTCAACTAGATCTTCATCGCTGGCAAAAATATGATGCATTTGCAGATTTGCTTTCACTAGACTGAACTGTAGGTCCACGGCCACTTCATCCAACGCACTTGATGCTCTTAAATCTTCGAGTCGAGTGTGAATTGAAAGCGCTTCAGACGATTCAGTGCGCGAGGAACTGACCAGCTCATTCAAACTGATTCGCGAACCGATTTAGACAGATCTGCCCAACTTGTCTTTGAACAGAATCGACTCAAAAGAGTGATTCATTTGTAAATGAGCATCGCTCATGCCCCTAAAAAAGACACAGCGCGCTTGGAATAAACGCATTTAACAGCGTATTGCATTAAAATAAAGTAACGAGAGGAACGTCGCCCAACGTAGTGAAGTAAATGTAGCCTACTTTGTTACTACCATAGACAGTAAAGGTTAGTCTACTACCCACCTCTGTTGGGCGCAGAGTTAACGGTCACGACAATGCTCTTCTTCTGTTGTTTCTTTACACTATGTATAAAACACTGGCATCCTAGATCGCGCAGGAGGAGGGGGACGCACCTTGTGTCCCTGACAGGAATATACCCTGCTGCGCGATCTAGGACAGTAGGCGCGCTGTCAATTATGTCACATTGGAATTGCGCGAAAATATAACGATATTCGAATAAGCAATTTTATGATCGAATTTCGAACGCAGTTCGACTATTCGAAGATCGCGACTCATCCCTACTTATACCAGTTCCTAAGAAACCGTTTCCCAGTGAGTTAAATGATTTCAGGCCTGTTGCTCTAACTTCACACATAATGAAGACGATGGAGCGACTGCTACTTTACATCCTTAGACCCCAAGTCAGCCACTCACTTGACCAGCTTCAGTTTGCTTACCAGGAGAAGGTCGGCGTGGAGGATGCCATCATATACCTAATGCACAGAGCACATTCTCATCTAGACAAGGGGAAAAGTGCGGTGAGAATTTAGTTTTTTGATTTCTCTAGCGCCTTTAACACCATACAGCCTGTCAGAGTGAGGGATAAGCTGGTGCATAGGGGGGTTGATGCTCACCTGGTATCCTGGATAATAGACTACCTGACGGAGAGACCACAGTTTGTAAGGCTGAAGGACTGTTTCTCAGAGACTGTGATGTGTAGTACTGGAGCGCCGCAGGGGACGGTGCTTTCACCATTCCTGTTCACCCTGTATACTTCTGACTTCAGCTACACATGCAGAAGTTTTCGGATGACACTGTAATTATGGGGTGAATCAGGGATGGACAGGAGTACGAGTATAGGAACCTGGTTGATGACTTTGTCCAATGGTGCAGGCTAAACCATCTACAGCTGAATGCAACAAAGACCATGGGGATGGTGGTGGATTTTAGGAGATCAAAGCCACACATGCTACCTGTCTCCACTGAGGGGGTCAATGTGAAGGTGGTTAGCACATATAAGTACCTTGGGGTAAACTTGGACAATAAATTGGACTGGTCAGCCAACTCAGATGCGCTATATCGGAGAGGGCAAAGTCGGCTCTATTTCCTGAGGAGGTTACGGTCATTTAATATCTGCAGTAAAGTACTCAGGATGTTTTACCAATCGGTCATTTCCAGTGTCCTGTTTTACGCTGTGGTGTGCTGGGGTGGCAACGTTAAGAAGAGAGACGCCAGGCGACTTAACAGACTGGTAAAGAAAGCGGGCACTGTTGTCGGCATTGAGCTGGAGTCACTCACAGCTATTACAGAGAAACGGACTATTCGCAGGATGCTCGCGATCATGGACAACGATTGCCACCCACTGCACAGTGCGTTCATAAAACAGAGGAGCATGTTCTGTCACTGGCATGCTCTACAGATAGGCTGAGGAGGTCTTTTGTCCCCAGGGCCATCCAGCTCTTCAATACCGTACAAAGGGGGAGGGGAGAGATGGACTCTTAAGCAGGAGTGTGTGTCTCTCAATTCTCTCTCTACATTATTTGTGCCTGTTGCACAATTGTTGAGTAGGTGTTGTTATGCCCTTTTACACTACACTATCTGGACTTGACTAGCCTTTCATGGCATCTAACATCCATTACATCTACCTCTTATAACTTATAAGTTATTCTCTGTCATGTACTGTTCTGATTAATAGCCAGCTGATAGCTAATATTCATAGTCATAGTTAATATTTTTAGAAATGTATGTATGTGTATACCGGTATATATGTTTTTAGTATTATTTATATTTATATTGTATGTGTGATATATGTGGAAATCTGTTGTCTAAGCTGGATGCCCTAAATTTCCCTTGGGATAAATAAAGTATCAATCAATCAATCAATCAATCAATCAATCAATTAAAGTATATTACAAACTTTTCATTTAGACCCTAAAGAATCAATTTAACTTGTATGAAAATGGCATTATATGACCCCTTTAAAAAGAGACCAGTCGTAGACCTGCATTCAACCAACGCATTCATGAATTACAACCAGTTGAGTTGAGATCTGCTCTCAGAGAAGACTGGCGGTTCACATGTTCATCTCGAGCTCACACACACACTCGAGTATCACACACTGATGGAGCTCACACACTCGAGTATCACACACTGATCGAGCTCACACACTCGAGTATCACACACTGATCGAGCTCACACACTCGAGTATCACACACTGATCGAGCTCACACACACACTCGAGTATCACACACTGATGGAGCTCACACACACACTCGAGTATCACACACTGATCGAGCCAGGGGCGGACTGGCCATCTGTGTGATCTGGAGAATCACAGAACGGCCGGTACTCCAGGACGGCCGGTGGGCCGGCCCACCGCCCGCCACACACGCAGTCACAGACATCCCAAGTCTCCCGGAAGTTCCCCGCATATTTATAGCGGCTCACTGATGCCCGCAAATTAGTTAAAATCTCTCGGAATCTAGAGCGAATAAGAGTGCGCATGCGTAGTGCGCGCACGGCAGAAAGAGGGAGCGAGCTAGAGACCTTGCGTGTGTGTGCTAGTGTGCGCGTGTGCCTCACGAAGCGCATGTAAGGACCCAACCAATCAAGTGCGGGCGGGCTTTTATCTCTACTACTGACGAACCGAATTAATCAGAAATTACTTTGCAAGTTACTTGCTAGGGATGATGTTAGGAAGTGATATTCAGCTTGCTACATTTTTAATGATTACAGTAGTTAAAACAGCTAAACTTCAACATTTTAGCTGTAAAATGCCACATGCAGTAGCTAATATTAAGAAATATGTTGTGCTTTTACTTTTAAAAATGTTGGTAACGTTACAGTTAATGCTTACAAACTTTGAAGATTTTGAATACAGAAGTTACATTTGTAATGGTGTAGCCTATTTTCATTTAGATGTGGTATTATTATTTGTGCAGTAGCTAAGATTAATTACTGCATAAATTAATTAAGATTATTAAGTAATAAATTCATTTTAAGACAGCATGGAATAGATTGTATAATTTGCTGTTAGCTAGGTATAGTATTATGAGCCACAATTAAAGTCTTGTGACACTCATGCCAGGCAGCAGGCGTTATTGTTGTTGTTGTCGAGTTTCCGCGCGCCGATTGCTTTGGGCCGGGCCTAGACAAAGTCCAGGGCCGTTTTTTAGTCCCAGTCCGTCCCTGGATCGAGCTCACACACACACTCGAGTATCACACACTGATGGAGCTCACACACTCGAGTATCACACACTGATGGAGCTCACACACTCGAGTATCACACACTGATCGAGCTCACACACTCGAGTATCACACACTGATCGAGCTCACACACTCGAGTATCACACACTGATCGAGCTCACACACTCGAGTATCACACACTGATCGAGCTCACACACACACTCGAGTATCACACACTGATGGAGCTCACACACACACTCGAGTATCACACACTGATCGAGCTCACACACACACTCGAGTATCACACACTGATCGAGCTCACACACACACTCGAGTATCACACACTGATCGAGCTCACACACTCGAGCTCACACACTGATGTCGCTCACACACACACTCGAGTATCACACACTGATCGAGCTCACACACTCGAGCTCACACACTGATCGAGCTCACACACACACTCGAGTATCACACACTGATCGAGCTCACACACTCGAGCTCACACACTGATGTCGCTCACACACACACTCGAGTATCACACACTGATCGAGCTCACACACACACTCGAGTATCACACACTGATCGAGCTCACACACACACTCAAGTATCACACACTGATCGAGCTCACACACTCGAGTATCACACACTGATGGAGCTCACACACACACTCGAGTATCACACACTGATCGAGCTCACACACTCGAGTATCACACACTGATCGAGCTCACACACACACTCGAGTATCACACACTGATCGAGCTCACACACTCGAGCTCACACACTGATGTCGCTCACACACACACTCGAGTATCACACACTGATCGAGCTCACACACTCGAGCTCACACACTGATCGAGCTCACACACACACTCAAGTATCACACACTGATCGAGCTCACACACACACTCGAGTATCACACACTGATCGAGCTCACACACTCGAGCACACACACTGATGTCGCTCACACACACACTCGAGTATCACACACTGATCGAGCTCACACACACTCAAGTATCACACACTGATCGAGCTCACACACACACTCGAGTATCACACACTGATCGAGCTCACACACTCGAGCACACACACTGATGTCGCTCACACACACACTCGAGTATCACACACTGATCGAGCTCACACACTCGAGCTCACACACTGATCGAGCTCACACACACACTCGAGTATCACACACTGATCGAGCTCACACACACACTCGAGTATCACACACTGATCGAGCTCACACACTCGCAGGGTTCTCAAGTCTCACGCATTGGCCGTGAGACACACGCAATTCAACCAGTTCACACGCTCACACGCCACACCGTGTATATCTCACGCTGAAAAGGCAATGCCAACCAAGTTGTCCTGCAAGCTTTATATATAACGTTGTATACGAGGCGCATGCACACAAAGTAAAGTTTCCTGCCGCCAGCGCGTCCACATCTCGGCCAGATTGCGTTCGTTACTAGGCAACTTATAGACGCGCCAAGTCCGCGAACACACACGGAAGTTCGGCCACCGCGATATCGTGCGATCACACGTCGTGATGGAGAAAGTCAGTTGGAAGAAAGCTCGCCTAACATTTTTAGACTAGAAGTTCTTGAACATTTAATATATAGCCCATCGTATACATTATTGATGCAGTCAAAAACTCTACAACTGCTTTGCAACCAGGCCAGAAGCTTTGGCTCAGTTTGGCTAAGGAAATGTTATTGGGTATGGGAAGGAATGAAGATGTATTTCTTCAGTTTATTTTAAATTCTATATTATACTGTATTAATAGTATTTCTAGTTAGGCTACATTAAGGCTAAAGCAGAGTGCTCTTGGTAATATTGTATATCCTGTCAAAACATACATTAGCCTAATCATTGCATTTGTAATTTTTAAAGATGTCAGGGAAAAATGCAAAAATATTTGTTTTTCCAAACACTTTGGAGCAATTTGTTATATATTTGTAGCCTAATTTTGAAATATAACATTAAAGAGTAGGCCTATATTTGATGTCATGAATTGCTCTGTCATTTATCAGATTTACCAATTGTTAAATTTCAATTTTTACTGGTTAATTATGAACAATGGGTAAAATTGGGGGTGGGGCTAGGCGGGGGCGGGGCTCCATTTAGGCTCCTCCCCTAACCGCATGTGATCTCACTCCAAGCTTTTGATAAAACTTGAGAACCCTGCACTCGAGCTCACACACTGATCGAGCTCACACACACACTCGAGCTCACACACTGATCGAGCTCACACACACACTCGAGTATCACACACTGATCGAGCTCACACACACACTCGAGTATCACACACTGATCGAGCTCACACACACACTCAAGTATCACACACTGATCGAGCTCACACACACACTCGAGTATCACACACTGATCGAGCTCACACACTCGAGCTCACACACTGATCGAGCTCACACACACACTCGAGTATCACACACTGATCGAGCTCACACACTCAAGCTCACACACTGATCGAGCTCACACACACACTCGAGTATCACACACTGATCGAGCTCACACACACACTCGAGTATCACACACTGATCGAGCTCACACACACACTCAAGTATCACACACTGATCGAGCTCACACACACACTCGAGTATCACACACTGATCGAGCTCACACACTCGAGCTCACACACTGATCGAGCTCACACACACACTCGAGTATCACACACTGATCGAGCTCACACACTCGAGCTCACACACTGATCGAGCTCACACACACACTCGAGTATCACACACTGATCGAGCTCACACACTCAAGCTCACACACTGATCGAGCTCACACACACACTCGAGCTCACACACTGATCGAGCTCACACACACACTCGAGTATCACACACTGATCGAACTCACACACTCAAGCTCACACACTGATCGAGCTCACACACACACTCGAGTATCACACACTGATCGAGCTCACACACTCAAGCTCACACACTGATCGAGCTCACACACTCGAGTATCACACACTGATCGAGCTCACACACACACTCGAGCTCACACACTGATGGAGCTCACACACACACTCGAGAATCACACACTGATCGAGCTCACACACACACTCGAGTATCACACACTGATGTCGCTCGCACACTCGAGAATCACACACTGATGTCGCTCACACACTCGAGAATCACACACTGATGTCGCTCACACACTCGGGTATCACACACTGATCGAGCTCACACACACACTCGAGCTCACACACTGATGGAGCTCACACACACACTCGAGAATCACACACTGATCGAGCTCACACACACACTCGAGTATCACACACTGATGTCGCTCGCACACTCGAGAATCACACACTGATGTCGCTCACACACTCAAGCTCACACACTGATCGAGCTCACACACACACTCGAGTATCACACACTGATCGAGCTCACACACACACTCGAGCTCACACACTGATGGAGCTCACACACACACTCGAGTATCACACACTGATGTCGCTCACACACTCAAGCTCACACACTGATCGAGCTCACACACTCGAGTATCACACACTGATCGAGCTCACACACACACTCGAGCTCACACACTGATGGAGCTCACACACACACTCGAGAATCACACACTGATCGAGCTCACACACACACTCGAGAATCACACACTGATCGAGCTCACACACACACTCGAGTATCACACACTGATGTCGCTCGCACACTCGAGAATCACACACTGATGTCGCTCACACACTCAAGCTCACACACTGATCGAGCTCACACACTCGAGAATCACACACTGATCGAGCTCACACACACACTCGAGTATCACACACTGATGTCGCTCGCACACTCGAGAATCACACACTGATGTCGCTCACACACTCGAGAATCACACACTGATGTCGCTCACACACTCGAGAATCACACACTGATGTCGCTCACACACTCGAGAATCACACACTGATGTCGCTCACACACTCGAGAATCACACACTGATGTCGCTCACACACTCGAGAATCACACACTGATGTCGCTCACACACTCGAGAATCACACACTGATGTCGCTCACACACTCGGGTATGAACACCTCTGCCTCTGATGTGTGTGTTTCAGTACGTGTTCGGCTCGCTGAGGAACCGAGAGTCGTGTTTCCGGCTGCTGCAGTCGCTCTGCCCGCAGGTTTGAGCTCTTCTGCTGCTCCTCATGGTTGTTCAGGTCGTGTGTTGAGTCTAAAGTGAAACTGTGTTCGCTCTTAGACGGAGATCCTCAGCAGAAAGTCCTCCGCTGAACACACTCCTGAGATGGACTGCGACAGAGTAAGAGTGAACCGATGCTTTAGAATCAATCACCTGAACGACTCCTTTCTGCTCCTGTGTTTACGTGTCTTGTAACCCTGTTTACACTTTAATAACACTGGAAAAAAGATTCCGTTAAATTTACGGTAAAAAAAACCGGCAGCTGTGGTTGCCAGAAATTCACTGTAAGAAATACGGTAGCAATATTTTAGGTTTTACACACTTAACTTAAATTTACAGTAAAATTATTTCATTATCTGATATAATGTTAATTTGAAGTACTAATATCTGTTTTGTACCATTGTAACACACTGGCAACTACCAATCACAGTGGAGATGAGAGTCACATGATCAATCACAGCTCATCATCGCAAGAAAGTTTTTCCACAAGAAAGTTAATATTAATATAGAGAAGCTGCACAGTGTCATTCACACACACACACACACACACTAAACACCATCAGGATAACACACATGACATTTAAAAATGCAATAAATATTAATTTAATAACATTAAATGTAACATAAAACTCTAATGTACATAACTGATTAGAAAAAACTAAGAAAAACTATGAAGATACCCATATGGTAACACTTTACTTGAAGGGGTGTACATAAGACTGACATGACACCTTCATAGCCATGACATGACATATGTCATGAATATGAAGTAGGGTTTATACATGTTTATGACAACTGTCATTAAGTGTATTTCGCTCAATAATGACATTTTGAATGCAAATATGACATTGTTTGAGATGTCTTTGTTATGACACCTTGACATAAACCACTACATCATAACATGTCAGTGTCTTTGTCATGACAACTTGACATTAAATTAAGTTAAACTGTCATGTGGTTGGTTTTGACATTGGCTGTCATAAGGCCATTATAACTGTGTTATGAATATTTTTCGTGACCTCAACTACAGTGGTACACATTGAATTTGTCATTAAACAGTTATAATGGCTTCATGACAGCCAATGTCAAAACCAGCCTCATGACAGTTTAATGTAATGTTAACCAATAAAGCGTGGTTTCTTAAGTTTGATAATTAATCTGCTATGTCATGTTTATGACAGGTTGTGTTGTCTTAGTAATGTCAAGTTGTCATGACAAAGACACTGACAGGTTATGATGTATTGGTTTGTGTCAAGGTGTCATAACAAAGACATCTCAAACAATGTCATATTTGCATTAAAAATGTCATAATTGAGCGAATGACACTTAATGACAGTTGTCATAAACATGCATAAAACTTCCTTCTTATTCATAACATGTGTCATGTCATGATTATGAAGGTGTCATGTCAGTCTTATGCACACCCCTTCAAGTAAAGTGTTACCAAACATATTTCAACAAAACTAATAAATAGATTATAAAGTGACTTGTTCTTTTTCACTTCCAAAAACTGTAATTTTACTGTAAAATGACATCAAATGTACGGTTAGATCTGCCACAGTTATTCACCGTATACAGTACGGAAACTTTCTGTTAACCAGTTTTTCTGTCTTCTTTTACCGTTAAAATCCCGATAATTTTTACAGTGAAATCTTTTGTTTCATGTAGTTATCTGTCGTATCCTCTGATAGATCTCCAGCTATTCGAGTCTAGAGGAGAATCCTGAGAATCAAACGATTCCTCTGAACGAACAGACTCTCACCGACTCTCAAAGTGAGTCTGCCTGAAGTGTGTGTGTTTCTGTGGCGCGTGTGCACACGAGCGGCACGTGTTCATACATCACAGCTGAACTGCTCTACTGTTATATAAACACACTGTATAGAAGAACTCTAAGTTAATCAGTTGATTGTTCTATGAAGAATGATTCTTGTGTTCACAGCATCAGTCCGAAGCAGCTCGACGACACCTGACTCAAGCCGAAACACACCAGAGCAACACACCACAGGTGAACCTTCACACACACACACACACACCTGTCAATCATGCCTGTTTGCTGCCAGTGATCATGTGTTCTCTAACCAGCGCTCTCCTGGGTTTCCATGGTAACAGAGAAGGTCCGATCGTCCAATGACACGCTCCGACTCAACAAGCTCCTGCTCTTCTATCTGATCCTGTGAGTACACTGGGTTAAAAACAACCCAATATAGGACAGAACACATGTTGGGTTAACTTTACCCAGCAAATTGGGTTGTTTATTTAACCCAGCATAGTTGATTCATTTTTACTATAATACTAGCTTCTTCTATCTTTCTTTTACTTCATACATGAATGAATGTTTACTGATTAACTAAATTTTTTTTTAAAACTCGATACAACCAGTCGCTTGCATGATAATTCCTTTATTTTTAATCATATTTTACAATATAGTATATTTTATATCATTTTAATAAACTGTCCATAACCTATCAGTGTACAGTTATGAGAACATATTTAACATTATAAGTATTTATATTCTGTATCTTTTTTTAATAAAATAAAATAAATGTATGCAAGGCATCAGACGTTTTCATCACGCGAAAAGATCGACGCGACACTCGTTTAGGTGAGTGACATCGCGCCCCTGTATCTTGCTTTGCATAACATTAAAAGACATACATAAATAACTCAATCCCTGGGTAACGTCTGACCCAGGATCTGGTTAACACAAAAACTACCCAAACAGTGGGTTGTTACGTCTGACCCAGGATCTGGGTTACTCAAAAACTACCCAAACAGTGGGTTGTTACGTCTGACCCAGGATCTGGGTTACACAAAAACTACCCAAACATTGGGTTGTTACGTCTGACCCAGGATCTGGGTTACACAAAAACTACCCAAACAGTGGGTTGTTACGTCTGACCCAGGATCTGGGTTACACAAAAACTACCCAAACAGTGGGTTGTTACGTCTGACCCAGGATCTGGGTTACACAAAAACTACCCAAACAGTGGGTTGTTACGTCTGACCCAGGATCTGGGTTACACAAAAACTACCCAAACAGTGGGTTGTTACGTCTGACCCAGGATCTGGGTTACACAAAAACTACCCAAACATTGGGTTGTTATGTCTGACCCAGGATCTGGGTTACACAAAAACTACCTAAACACTGGGTTGTTACGTCTGACCCAGGATCTGGGTTACACAAAAACTACCCAAACATTGGGTTGTTATGTCTGACCCAGGATCTGGGTTACACAAAAACTACCTAAACACTGGGTTGTTACGTCTGACCCAGGATCTGGGTTACACAAAAAGTACCCAAACATTGGGTTGTTACGTCTGACCCAGGATCTGGGTTACACAAAAAGTACCCAAACATTGGGTTGTTACGTCTGACCCAGGATCTGGGTTACACAAAAAGTACCCAAACATTGGGTTGTTACGTCTGACCCAGGAGCTGGGTTACACAAAAACTATCCAAATACTGAAAAAAGAACCAAAATAAATGACCCAAAAGGCCCAACCCAGGATTTGGGTAGACAAAATTACCCTCTTTTTTTAGAGTGTATCAAGCACTCATATTACCCATCATTCAGTGCGAGACTTAGAATAAGAAACACAGAAACAGAATTAAATGAAGCGATCAAAGTCCAGAATGTACTGAGTTGAATCCATGTGTGCCGGATCTGGGCCGACACTATGTTGCTGTCTGGGATATTTCATCATGTTTGGCCCCAAAACTCAATCTCATCACATTAAAGTGACTGTGAGAAGAAAGCAAATTATGGTAACACTTTACATTAGTTAACAGCAATTCATGTATTAACTAACATGAACTAACAATGATCGGTTACACTTTATTTTAAGGTGTCATTGTTACAGTGTGAATATTTAAGTACTGTGTATTATTAAGCAACAACATGTATTACTATAGGGTTAGGGTAGGATTAGGGTCTGGTTGAGAGTTAGTTGCATGTAATTATGCATAATTAGATACAATACATTTGTTACTGTATTTGTTAATCTTTGTTAATGTTAGCTAATAAATATCCAGCTGTTCATTGTTGGTTCATGTTAGTTCACAGTGTAATGTTAACTAACACAACCTTTGATTTTAATAATGTATTGGTAAATGTTGAAATACATATTAACTAAGATTAATAAATGCTGAAGTAGTATTGTTCAATCTTAGTTCATGTTAACTAAGGTAGTTAACTAATGTTAACTAATGAACCTTATTGTAAAGTGCTCCCGGAATGGCATCAGTGGTTATGAATGACGGTTAGAGGAATGAAGTGAAGAGAGGAATGATGTGCAGATCACATCACTCATGTTTCTGAGAGACTTCTGCTCACCAGCTGTGTTTATATGATCACAAATACAGTAAAACAGTGTAATATTACTCCAGTGTAAATCAGCTGTTCTCTATGTGAATATACAGTAAAGTGTAATTTATTCCTGTGATTTCCAGCATCATTACTCCAGTCTTCAGTGTCACATGATCCTTCAGAAATCACTCTAATATGAGGATCTGATGCTCAAGAAACAGTTATGATTATTATCAGAGTTGAAAACAGTTCAGATTTCTGTGGAAACTGTGATACATTTTAATTTTCAGGATTCTTTGATGAACAGAAAGTTCAAAAGAGCAGCATTTATTTGACATCTTTTGTAACATTATAAATGTCTTTACTGTCACTTTTGATCAGTTTAATGCATCCTTGATGAAATGTATTTGTGTTTATGTATTTAATGTATTTGTTGTTGTCTAACCCCGAACATTTCTTAACAGTTCTATAAGCCGAAGTTAAGCTCAC